>NW_015505244.1:1288982-1309178 GCF_001515645.1 Sinocyclocheilus grahami | reverse complement strand
AGTCCTGTAGTCCTGTAATTTTGGATTTCTTTGGGATGGGGATGATGGTGGAGCGTTTGAAACATGAAGGGACTTCGCAGTGATTTGTTTCTGCTTCCGGAAGACCTGGCGCACCTCGTCTTCACTGATCTGAATTGCAGGTGTGGGGGAGAGGGGGGTTGCTGGAGGTGTGAATGGTTGTGTGGAGAGGTGTTCAGGGCGGGTGTGGGGTGTTTTTTCAAACCTGCAGTAGAACTCATTCAGATCGTCTGCCAGTTGTTGATTCTTCACAGTGCTCTGGGGGATGGTGTCTTGTAATTGGTGATCTCTTTCAGACTTTTCCACACTGATGCTGAGTCACTGGAAGAGAATTGAATCCTTATTTTTTCAGAATAATTCCTCTTTGCCACTCTGATCTCCTTTTCCAGTGTGTATTTAGCCTGTTTATACAAGACATTGTCCCCCTTCCTATAAGCATCTTCTTTGGCCTGACGGAGCTGTCTGAGTTTTGCAGTGAACCATGGTTTGTCGTTGTTGTAGGTTGAATGAGTCCTGGTAGGAATGCACATATCTTCACAGAAACTGATGTAAGATGTTACAGTCTCTGTGAGCTCGTCCAGATCGGTGGCAATGTCATGTGATCAATGTCATGTGACCATTAATCAATGTCAGAGAACTGTGAACATGCAAATGTGATAATTATCAAAATATTTATTTTAAAATCTCAGGGGTACAAGTAAATATATTAGGTAAAAGATTTTCAGATGACAAAAAAGTTTGGGAATACCTGCATTACATGTAAATAAGAAATAAAATGAATATGTGCATTTTATGTGTTTGAAAGACAAAAGCCTTCCAAACACATAGTAATACATGGTTAAATAATCTAATTAAAAAAACTACTGAGTGATAATTCAAATAAAAATGAATGTGTTCATCAGTAGCTGATGCAATGTTGAAATGATCTGAAATGATTTGTTGTAAATCCAGTGGTCAAATGCTGTGTAGCCACCTGACTAGTGACTGGTCTTTGTGTGAATGTACACAAAACTGGAAGACATTCTGAATGTATATTCAGAATGGCAGGCTATTTTTAGAAAGGAACATTTAAATGATGAAAAAGAGGAATTAGGGAGAATCAATAAATTATGAATAATTTATTGCTATTGCGTGAATATGTAATCAATAAAAAAGTAACTGTATTATGATTGAGTATTTTAGACACATTAATCAAAAGTGACAGTAGAGATATTTATAATGTTACGAAAGATTTATAATACAAATAAATGTTCTTTGTTCTTTTGATCTTTTTTTTAATCAAAGATGAATAGAATACAAATTTCTTATTGTCACAGTTAATATTGTATTTCAGTTAATACAATTTTAACTGTGACAATAAGAAATATTTCTTGAGCAGCAAATGAGCATATTAGAATGATTTCTGAAGGAACATATGATTCCCAAAGAGGCACAAAATCACTCTCACTGACCTTTTCCTGGACTGTTCCCAGCTGGTGGAATGACCTGCCTATCTCAATTCGAGCAGCTGAGTCTTTAGCCATTTTCAAAAAACGTCTAAAGACATATCTTTTTGGTCAGCACCTGACCAAATAATACTAGCACTTACCTATTCTATTCTATTCATTTTTTCTCATTTATTT
This sequence comes from Sinocyclocheilus grahami, assembly GCF_001515645.1. Taxonomy (NCBI): domain Eukaryota; kingdom Metazoa; phylum Chordata; class Actinopteri; order Cypriniformes; family Cyprinidae; genus Sinocyclocheilus; species Sinocyclocheilus grahami. The sequence goes on along the minus strand of NW_015505244.1, from coordinate 1,307,538 downwards.
AATTGAAAAAAACCCACCTTGCTATGTGTATTGTGCAAGACTAACTGAGACTTGCCCTCTTGTTGGTCTGATTGCTTCTCTTCTCAATTGTAAGTCGCTTTGGATAAAAGCATCTGCTAAATAATTAAATGTAAATGTGTTTCAGTGATCTTGTGAAACTGAAGACTGGAGTAATAAGATATATTAAAATAGAAAACATAAATTTTTTATTGATATTATATATCACTTTATTACTTGTGTCTAACCCCTGCACCAGACCATTAAGATAAAAATAATCAATGCAAACAGTCACTGTTTAAAATTCTGTTTGTGTAGTGACGTTGCTTTCAGAAGTGGGCCGTCATCAATGCTTGAGCTTCAGCGACATGATGAAGAGGATGATGATATTGGTAAGTAGTCATGTGCAAAATATTGTAAAACTGCAGTCTGTCATTTGTGTCATCAGGTGGAAATTGCCACAGAACCATGTGTCTATCAAGAAAATCAATCTATAAATTGCAGCTTTAACAGCATGTTTGTAACTGTAACTGCTTTTTTTTCTTTTCAGATTTGCCATCGTCTAGAGTGATGCTGTCGCCGAGAGTGACACCGCATGAGCCACTGGCTCCACGGGTGTTGGCGCAGTGTGATCTCTGTGGGCCTCCACTGCAGCCTATTGTCCTGGAGGAAGAGGATTGGAACAACCTGCACAAGTGGTTCTCTCACCTGTGGCCCCCAGCCTCTAAAGGTATGACATTACAGTCACAATTGCATTAAATCAACAAGAAAGTCTTTTACATATCAGGTGTAGCCATGTTACGAGACATTCTGCCTGAACAGGCACAATAGTGACAAGAAAGGAGATCCCCCTACTTGGGCCTGAACCTGTAAAATCCGTCACTCACCAAATTGACAACAAAGTGCTAGTGTTGTCGAAGTCTGACTGTGTTGTCACCTCGTGTTGCATGAGTCTGAACTAAAAAGTTGTGCTTAAACACACCGTAAAGACTAAAGCCAGTGACCAACTAACACATACGTTTTGCCCCTGCTAGGAAATAACTGTCAGTATTAGCAGGAGGCGATAGTCTATATTCGGTATTCAAATAGAGAAACAGAAACAAGTACTGCAGATATATAAACTCTGTAAATAAAGCAGCCGTTGATTACTATTTTGAATATGGATCATGTTGATCACTTTCTTCATTTCAGACGGTTATGTTGTTATGAAAATGAAAATTAGAAGAGCCTTCTCTATGAGTCCTCTTAACTTTGTCATTTGCTTACTTTCACTTTTCCTTTTTGTGCACTGGTTCACTAAGTTGAACTATCAATCAGAGTGATCTCTCACCGACCACCTAATCCCGATTCAACATGCACAATCAGCCAAAAAGCTGCTGATGGGGTCCGACTAGTGCCAACGGCATGGAATACACTGCAAAAACTGAGCTAACAGACGCTCGGTGGCCCATCGTTCACCAATTGTTGGTTTGGTGTGTCATGGCCTTAACTTCACTTCACTGAGTTATGAATGTGCTTCCAATGAAAATATTTATTTTCTACCACTTAACATTGTTTTCCTTTTAACATGTTTATTAATGATATTAATTATTTAAATAACCTCTTAGAATATCTAAAGGTCAACAGGGTTTTTTTTTTTATACTGGAAGCATTAAAACAGAACAAATGAGGAAAACTGATAGCTTGGTCCATAATTCATGGGACTCCAGACTTTAAAGCCCCTAATAGAGCGCTGTAGTGATGACATATTTTTGTAGGACAACCTGGAGATAGCATTGCCCTGGTTCCCTCGACAAAAACCCATTAGGCTTTTAGATTATTGCAGAAAATATTTAAGATTCTTGTGCACATTTTGTTCATTTTGAGGCCTAGTCCACATGTATAAGGGTATTTTTATAAACAGAGTTTTTCCAGAGCATGCCAAACACACAGGTAGCGATACAACCCTAACCGTAAAGCCATGTTGGCCAATTACAGACTTGCCTCATGTAAACAAAGGAGATAGCGGCGCACAATCTGACGTCAAACAAAGGAGATAACAGCGCACACTCCGACGTCACAAACCACAATCTACAGTTTCACCGTCTACACAACACTGCAACCGGAGTTTCTGAAAATCTTCACCCTGGCGGGAGTTTTCAAGAAGTTTCGATTACAGTGACCTGATACTGCGTTTGCATGTGGATGAACGCCAAACCGCATAGAAAAGACTGTGGCTTTGAAAATAACCATGTTCGTGTGGACAGAGCCAGAGTTAGAATGTAGCATAATTATAAACACAACAAGGCTGTGAAAGTTGACTACTGATTGTGTTAACCATATACCTTATTTCAGCCATTTAACTGTTGGTGTTATCAAAAAACCATGATAAATTCTCCTAAAGGTGATGTATAGTTTGGAAAAAAAAAGAATTTGTGTTTATGACTATTTTTTCCCGTTCTCTTTTCCTTGTTGCTGTTTATAATGCTGTGGCTTTCCAGCCGTTTGAAATGTTTGACTTCCACAGTGCTTTGAAGTAGAAAATTCTCAGTAGGATTCGAATGCGTCTCAGTGCACCACACAGATAATTGGTTCTCACTGTGAGGTTCGGTTGCGAAGCATTTAACGCTTGTCACATAAAAGCCTAGAACGTGAGATGAAGACACAATCATGTGTCTTCAGCAGCCGAAAATGTTGCTTATTTTCAGTGCTGGAAAAAAGGTAATTTGCCTTCTTGTGACATGTTTCATATAGCTTATTCATGAGCAGTGTTTTTGTTCTCCTTTCTAGATGGGAGAGTTATTAGTCCTGATGACTTCCACTGGCACTCCCATGGAGGCCGAGCAATGGGCCACGTGGTTGACCTCCAGAGCCACTCTTTCTCACATGGAAAGATTCTGCTGGGGTCGTTCATGAAGAAACCCTCACAGGTGGACCTTGATACGGTTTCTGTGAGTAAAAAAATTCTTTTTATCTCTGTTAATTGCATAACCACAATAGTGACCTGAGTTTTGTCTGTTTTGAGCATAGACTGTATAAAAACATGGACGTAGTGTCCGTGACGTCACCCGTAGTTTTCCGAAGAGCGTTTTTGAAGCCTAAAGTAGGCGGAGCCGGCCGTCGCCATCTTGGCAGCGCGTCACCACGCGTCACTCCCGGATAATCGAAAATGGGCAAAGAGGCGGGGGCTGGGTGCTGAAACCACGCCCACCTAGCTCGACAGTGGTGACAGCAGCGGCAATCTGCCTGTCACTCAAGTGCTGCACCCTTAATTATGCAGAACTTTAAGGCTTTAAAAAAATTCACCCCCCTCACAGTTGTCATGAAGGGCAAAATTTGTTATATAGACCAAAATAATTTTTTGAACCAGGCTGTAAACATGTTTTTTTCTGCTGTAAAGTTGGGCAATTTAACATGAGGAGTCTATGGGATTGACTCCCTTTTGCAGCCAGCCTCTAGCGGCCAGTCGATGAATTACTGTTTAAGTCACTTCCGTGTTGGCTTCGCGAGAGAGAGCGGGAGGTTGTTGCTTGGTTTTGTGATATAATTGTAAAAACTAGTTCATGAGAAGGTTACATGACCGTTATTTGTTTTGTTGTGCCTTTTTGCCTATATGATGTTTTCATCATCCCAGGCTGGCATGTTTGATAAATAATAATGGACTACACGCTACACTCTGCTGCATTTATTTAGATTATATGTAAACTTTACTGTGTTTCTCTTTATTAAGGTATTCAGCATTATCTCAAGTTGTGTGCGTGTTGATATTGATGGTGTAAGGTCAGTCTACAATTCTGGACAAGTGTTTATGATACCCTCTGGTGAGTGAGAACTTAGATCAGATTTAATGACATTTGGTTTTACGTATTACTAAATACTAATAAAAAATTTTTTGTTACAGGACATATGTATAGCATCCAAAACCTCTGTCAGGAGCCTGCAGTGCTGATTTACCACAGTCAAATGACACAGAGCTGATTGACATTGTGAGTTCCATCAATTTCTTTGAAATATTCAGCTATATATATATATATATATATATATATATATATATATTCTTTTTTTAAGAAAAAATTGTAGATTGTTTCAAAAAGTCATACAAGTATAGTTGTCTAGCAAAGCTCATAAATGTTAGTTGTTTTGTGTAAATAGCTTTATGACGTTATGTGAAATGTTTTTCAAAACCGTGGTGTTATTATTATACATGTGCATTTTTGTCTTAGATTTTTTTTCCCCCCTCAGAATGCAGTTTAACTGTATTCAGAACAACTTTGTTGGGTTGTCAGCAGGGGTCAGCAGATCCTCATCTATATTACATTGCTGTGCATGTCCAACTTTGCCTCTTCTTTATGCTCAAATGTAGTGCTGTTTATTTGAGGTGCGTGTGAAAACGTAAAATCTCCATTTTATTAGTAACCACTTCATTTACAGTTTTGATCAATGTATTCTCATGTAAGTGATTTTACAGCATTTGTGTTTGTAATATTGATTCTACTTCTACTGCCCTGTTTGGAAATGAATTTATGTATAGACTTGTAAAAAACATTTTGCTTGAATTTTGTGTTTTACATTCCATCAGTTCTGAAAGCGCAAAGAGGTACAGAAGCCACTGTGCATTTGCCTTTTTTTATAAAGTAAAAATGTATTTGTGAAAGAAGCAAAATAGATACCAGTACACATCAGACAATTCCATTTTTATAAAATTTATAGATAGATGCTTAAGACTTTAATCCATTATTGTCTCTAACATTTAAAAATAAGTGTGACATGCACACCATTTTTCCCTGGTCACTTACAAATCCTTTTTGCAAAGACCAGGGGATGCTCTATTAATTATACAACATGCTTTTAACATCATACTGTGGAAACGCAACATGAAATATATGAGACGAAATACCTTTTCATAGCAAATCATGATACTTTAAACAAGTTTATCCCTTGTCCGACACCACTAGGAATGTTTTACGCAAGTGTGATAGTGATAACAGAGTTTTTGTTTATAAAGATAATATATTCTTGCTTTAACCAGCGTATGGTTTTAGTTAGGATACCCCCATCCTTCTCCTGAGGTTTTCAAACCAATCCACTCCAAAGTCTCTTACATTGTGTGCCTAAAAAGAGAAATGGTTTGTTTACCACAAATCACAGTAAATTCGGGATTACTTTTTCCAATCAAATCTTTACCAAAGGTTGGAAATGTTTCAATTAATCAGCCTGTCACTTTAATCACAGTAAATCCCCCATCAGCAGAAATGGGAAAAAGTTGACAATATACCTTCTCTAACTTGTTATCGTGCTGAAATAGCAGTAGCTACGGGCATCAATAATTCATTCTCTTTATCATGCAGACCCACCTGTGGATCCAGTCATTCTGTTTTTTTTAGGACAATTCGTTGAGAAAAATGAGCAGATCCCTGAAAAAAACCCATCAGAGCTGACTGATGTTGACTAGAGACCAAAGATATGTCAAACCAAGCGATTAGCCGTGTTTAATGGAACGACTTTCCACATTTCCCACTGAATGTTGTGGAAAATGTCAACATATTTAATGTATTTGTTTTATCTTGCTATTGACGCATGCATCCATACATCGTTGTAAAGGTTAAACGTAGAGACCCACAAGGGTAGCTGAATAATGTATTAGTAAAAAAAAAAAGGTCAGATGCAGTACTTGCCCAAAATAATGATTAAAAATATCATTTGGACTGAGGGTTTTCCTGAAAAGCCTCTTGGGTTGGTCTTTTCTCCACATACTCACAAATGTGATTATGGTCCTAAGGAACTCAAATCAGATTCAATCAAAAGCAACTAGCATTGAGTTAAAAGGCGAAATAACTAAAAAACTGGTGAGTTTTCAGTAGCTTCATAAGCTCGTGGAGGCACTCCGAGCTTAATGCATTAAAACACTGCAACCATTTTCCTCGCATGATAACATTTATTACTGTGCTCACATTTGTAGTGCTAAGTGCATCTGAGTGCAGATGGATGAAGGACATGGTTCAGAGTTGAGAGAAGCTCCAAAAGGGTAGCAGACGCAGGGCAACCGAGAGTAGTAAACACTCGGGGTGAATTATAAATGTGGAGGAAGACAAATCACAGCTCCCCAAAGAACATTTCCAAAAGAGCAGAGCTTCGACAGGTTAAAATCCTGACAAATATGTAGAAAGGGATCATTAGATGAGAGCTTTGCATTGCCTTGTTGTGTATGCTATGCCATGCCATGCCACATTCTGTGTTACTATGTCACTAGCAAGTAACTTTGTTAACATTTACACTCTTAAAAATAAAAGTATCTGGTAGGTATGTTCCATGAAGAAAGCTTAACATCAGTGGAACAATTCCATTGCTCAAAAGGTTCTTTATTGTGGAAAAATGTTCTTCACACTAAGAAAAAAAAAGGATCTTTTAAGAATGGTTCACTAAATAGTTCTTTGGGGAACCAAAAATGGTTCTTCTATGGCTTTTCTGCAAACCCCCCCCCCCCTTGTTTAAACGTCCATTTGTAAGAGTGTACTTTGACAAGTTAATATACATTCCTTTTCTGTATGTCAATGTGAGCACAATTCATATCAGAACTGAATCTACGAAGGCGCTAATCGCAGTGTAGGATTTATGAACAGTCGCATTCTGGCAGAAAACATCATCAAAGGATATCCAGAGTATAACGTCACTTCCTTCCATTGTTGAAAATTTTCTCTAAACCCATTCGCTTGGTGCTGTGCACATTTGTTAGTTTCAGCTCAGCCCATTAAAATCAAATCAGCTAAACAATGCATCTCTTTTACTAAAGTGGTCGCTTAGAACTTGATGGCAGACTTGGCAGCATTGAACAAATCAAGGAAATTCCCAATGTCAGACACTTAACAAGACTAATCTGTTACACAGATAAACGCTGATCCCTTTTATCCTCTCTGCCTTAGTGCTGCAGCTGATTTTTTTAGGGGGGAAAAAGTCAAGTTTGTACCAAATATGTAATTTTGCTGGTTTGAATGTTCTTTTTTGGATGTAGATCTTTTTATAATTGTGTGTAATGGCATTATCTAACCGGCTGAGCAAAGCATCAAAATCAGTGAATATGACGTTCAAGAGGAAGTGTGGTGTTAGACAGTTTGTACTTATGTGTTTGTGTTTATATACTATATGTAGGGCCATGTCAAGATCAGCTTTCCGCTTTGTTGTTCCAGGAAGCTTAGGCCGAAGAAAAGCACAGATACATTTTGATCTGATTAAACCAGACTGAGACACTTCTTGTGTGACTAGTTCATTTTTTAACATGGTCAGCACACAGGTATCACTTTTTCAGAAAATGACCTTGTGGTCTGCTTGTGACATTCTTTCACATCCAAATCATCAATTCACAAAGGCTTGCCACTGATAAAAAAGTGTCATACTGAGAAATAACAGGAAATTAAGGCTTAGGCTAAATTGCCAGGGTTGCATTTTTACTGTTATTTTTACTGTAGAACCATTTTTTCCCTAATATTTGATAGGGCTATTACGATTTTATTCTGGAGGATGATAAAATGGTTGAAAAATCCAGTACAGCAAATCATGGAGAACTGGTCAAGTAAGCAACCACCAGAACACCATAACTGCCTAGCAATGTATTAGCAAACACACCAAAACAACACACATAAATGTGCTTTAGGGATTTTTTAATGGAATATTATGCAGAAATGATCCTACTCCCTAAAAGAACCCATTGAAATACCTTTACTGAGATATCATACTTATCCCTGTGACAGTCTCTGTATTCTCTTCTAGTCTCTGTAAACTAAAAAGAAATGTCAGAATTTTTTTAACACATGTTTTTACCTCCTCCTCAAACACTGTAAAAAGTAAAAATTAGTATTTGTCAATTTGAAATTTACATTAAACTGAAATGTAGAATAAAACCATCATCTTTAAGGCTAAGACCTTTTGTTTAGTCAATCAGAATGCTTTTGACGCGCTTTCTGCCTGTCAGTCAATTTTGACGTTCACAACGTGCCATCCATATATGGGAAGCTGGAAGCTGGGACTGGAACTTGGAGCAGAGTTTGTGTTCATGTGTAGCTCTCTCATCTTTGCAACATCTTTTCTCCAAATTGTGATATAATCTGCCATTAGTCCCTTCATATTTACGACATACTTTCATATGTATCTGTATCTTAGAATCAGTGGCAGTTCAGGCCTTCAGTATGAAAGTCTTGCTGTCACAGACATACTGAAACTGCCTGCTTCTCATTTATTCTCATGAACTCCAAGAGACTAATTTTGCATTGTTAACAATGTGGATAATTTAGTGGCTCATATACAGTATCTAAAAGTAAACTTCCATTATGCAAATTGTTTCTGGTTTATTTGATATTTGAAGGCCATTTGAGTTTTCAATCTTTAGGCAGTGGTATATGCTGAACTTTGTATTGTAGAGTGACAATCGATCTCCTATAGCTGTTAGTTGAAATTGGACCAAAGTGGACATGAGGCTTGTCCTTGTCGATTGTTGCACCCTGTGGTGGTGCACAAACTACACCACCCCTTAATTTCAGCCTAGAGCTGAAGGAGACTCCAAGGTTGTATGCAAAATGTTTTATTCTGTAGACAAGACAAAAATATTTCAATTCATTTAATAACTTGTCTGTTCCAGCCGACAAGATACAGCCTACCCTCCTTATCGGAAACAGGAGTCAATTACTGAGCTACATGCACACATGTAATTCACTGCATATCATTGAGCACAGCAACATTAAATCCCTTAGACACCCAGTGAATGAGAGATTGTCACACGTGTTCACAGTCAATGATACAGACATCAAACTGCAGAGCACAGAAGCTCCAGTAATGCCCCTCTCTTCAAGAAACATTGATTATCTAAATTGCCTGGGCTGTAGCCGAGCATTGCCTTAAAAAACAACAAAAAACACTAACCTGCTAGGGTCTATTCCTAAATCAATTAATTGATGTCGGCATGAAACCATTCATGAAAATTGAGTCTATTTAAAGTTAAAAATCATCATATGTGTGTCACCTACATCTTGGATGCCCTGGGGGTAAGCAGATAAACATAACATTTTTATTTTTGGGTGAACTATCCCTTTAATGCATGTTACTGATCTTACTGGTCTTTAGAATGTTTCAACTGTTTTGTCTGTACAATGAAAGTCAGTGGAGTCCAAAACTGCACTGCAAACGTTTTTGTATGAAAAACAACAACAACAGTATGTTTAATGTTTAAAAAAACTGTGTGTTCAGCACAAGGATGCATTAAATTGATCAAAAGTCACAGTAAAGACATTTATAATGTAAAAAAAAAAAAATCTGTTTCAAATAAATGAAGTTGTTTTGAAATTTCTTTTCAATAGAGAATCCCAAATTTAAATGCATCACAGTTTCCACAAACATATTAAATGTCACTACTATTTTCACCAGTGATAAATGTCTCTTGAGCAGCAAATAAGCAAATTAGAATGATTTCTGAAGGATCATGTGACACTGAAGACTAGAGTAATGACTGCTTAAAAGTCAGATTTGCCATTTTAAATGTATTAAAATAGAAAACAGTTATTTTCAATTGTAATAATATTTCACAATATTGCTGTTTTCACTGTATTTTTAATCATATAAATGCAGCCTTGGTGAGCATAAGAGGCTTCTTTCAAAAACATTTTAAAAATCTTACTCCAAACTTTGAAACGGTTGTGTATTTGATAAAGAACCCCAGCTGTACCTCAACCTTGCCTGCGTTTCTTAAGTTGACCCTATTTGTCCTCACCTTGTAAAAAGCCTCACTATGTTGCTAATATCTGTTCTTCACTTGCATTATTATCTGCCTGCTGTTTCTCCTCTGGATATGCACTTGTGTCACTGCATAATCACACTTACAACTTCCGTGACTGACAGTGAATTGAAATTCTTATATGTGATATCTTTGGTCCCAAATTGAGGGTTGGAATATGTTGGCTCATACTTTGTTTTTGAATCTTCAGGCTGAGATGCTGAGAAAACTGATGACAGACTAAACAGCCATGCACTTTCCTGCTTCAGTGGCTCTGTCACACACGTGATCTGCACTGATGTACAACACCCGCAGGGTGAATGGCAGCAGGTGTCGTCCCACGTCACAGACGGAATTACACCTATGTTGGTTTTGTTTGTGTTTATTTGCCTCTTCGATTTATTTTTGATAAGTGTGGTGATTAATATAGAAAACTGTTTATGTCTTGTTTATGCATCTGTGTATGGTAGAAATTGTTCTCATATGCTTAATCTCAGGTATAGCAGGTAAAGCTAATCCTTATCTGCGTGGCAGCATGGAAATGAAGCAGGCAGGTGGCTGGAAGGTAGAGATGCATGATTACAACACGTCTTTTTCTGAGCTTCAGCAAAATCTGACCTTTTCTGTCTGAACTCATTTTTGTAGAGAGACAGAAAGCCTGTGGTTTACTACATTGCCATTTCATTGAATTATCTGGGCTGTGCATTCATGAAGTAATCTTTGAGTCGTCTCATTATATGGTACAATATGGAAGAATAAATCTGTTATTTAGTGTCTTAAATAGCAATCTTAAAATATATTTAAATAAGAAATTATAAACTAATTAAATAAAAAAAAAATTTCATTATTTAAAATAAAAATATTTAATGGGATGATATATTTAAGTCCCATTAAATAATATAGTTTTATTTGAAAAAAAAAAAGTAATATATGTATTCACAACCGTTGGGGTCAGTACGATTTTTTAAAAAGCTTTTAAAAGAAGTCTTAGCAAAATCTGACCTTTTCTGTCTGAACTCATTTTTGTAGAGAGACAGAAAGCCTGTGGTTTACTACATTGCCATTTCATTGAATTATCTGGGCTGTGCATTCATGAAGTAATCTTTGAGTCGTCTCATTATATGGTACAATATGGAAGAATAAATCTGTTATTTAGTGTCTTAAATAGCAATCTTAAAATATATTTAAATAAGAAATTATAAACTAATTAAATAAAAAAAAAATTTCATTATTTAAAATAAAAATATTTAATGGGATGATATATTTAAGTCCCATTAAATAATATAGTTTTATTTGAAAAAAAAAAGTAATATATGTATTCACAACCGTTGGGGTCAGTACGATTTTTTAAAAAGCTTTTAAAAGAAGTCTCTTAAGCTCGCCAAGGCTGCATTTATTTGATTATAAATACAGTAAAAACAGTCATATTCTGAAATATTGTTACAATTTAAAATAACTGTTTTCTATTTTAATATATTTTAAAATGTACTTTTTTTCCTGTGATGGCAAAGCAGCTGATATGCAGACTTTTTTTTCAGGATTCTTTGATTTGCTTTGAACTTTCAAAAGAACAGCATTTATTTGAAATATGAATGTTTTGTAACAACAAAGTATTTACTGTAACTTTTAATCAATTTAATGCGTGTTTCCTTAAAAGTTTTTTTTTTTTTTTACTTTTTGAATGGTAGTGTATATAAATTAATAAATAAAATGTAGTAAAATGTTACAGAAATTTTCTTCAGCCATTATTCATTTTCAGAAATGCTTTTTAATATTCCACAGCAACCTGTTTGTCAGTATTTCCATTATTAACACACAATCAACATATTTCCAGATGCAAGAAGGGTCTTTGTCGTCTGAGGTTGTATGTCTACTTTTGGCTTGACTTTGCAAGTCGTCAGTCTGAAGCATTAATTAACGAGGATTATTACATTATTAATAGTGAACATCCCAGAATCCCTGAAACGACTTTCCTTTCCCTTGTGTGCAATATTGCTACAGGGAAGTCAATTATTACAGAGATCACTAGACACGTGGTTCATCTGAACGCAATCTGCTCTGTGAGCTGAGATATTTCCAGTTCCCACATATTCACAGGCACAGTAGCGCCTCATTTACGAAAAACCTTTGTAAAAAAGTCACCATTTATAGGTGCTTTGAAAATGAATGACATGGAATGGTGATGTGAACTTCACTATGTCAGGATATTGCTGCCCTACATTTAATTAACAAGTTGCCCAAGGCCTCTGAAAAGTTCAGCCAAGGATATTATAATGAACAACGTCTGAAAGAAAGTCACTGACAAAACACATGTACAAGTTCTTTGACATTTAAACCACACAGTCAGACTTTAAATACAGTTTAGGTGTAGCTGGCCTTAAAGGGGTCATATGATGCGATTTCAAGTTTTCCTTTCTCTTTGGAGTGTTACAAGCTGTTTGTGAATAGATAAGATCCCTAAAGTTGCAAAGACTAAAGTCTCAAACCCAAAGAGATATTCTTTATAAAAGTTAAGACTCGTCCACGCCCTCCTAAAACGCCTCGTTTAAACACGCCCCCACATGTCTACGTCATGATGTGGGAAGATTTGCATAACACTGCCCAAACGTTCACGCAAAGAAAGAAAGCGTAACTTTATTGTTGCTGCCACCGCCGCTGCCATGTTGTGAAGACGCTGTGTGTTTCCTTGCTAAAGCGAAAATACTTTGTTTGGCCTTCCAAAAGAGGACACGACTTGAAATCAGTGGTTAAGTTGTATTTACAACACTGTTCTAGAACAGTTCAACCCAATTACACCAAATACACAAAATAATGTTCTTTTTAGCAACATCATATGACCCCTTTAATTGATTTTTACTTAAAGGTACATATTATGCCCCTTTTTACAATATGTAATATAAGTCTCTGGTGTCCCCAGAATGTGTCTGTGAAGTTCCAGCTCAAAATACTCCACAGATCATTTATTATAACATTTTGTAAATGCTTATTTTGAGTGGAAGCAGAAACACGCTGTTTTTCGGGCCTGTTTCTTTAAATGCAAATGAGTTGCGCCTTTACAGCTGGTATCTGCTAAAAACATCTGGTTTGATTCTGATTATCATGTTTATCTCGCTGAAATCATGCGTTTTAAACCAAATGAGTTTAAACTTCTGACATACGGGTTTCTGAGTGCACATGAGGACAGAAAGCGGCTGTCACAGCACGTGAGTACTAAACTAAGTTCTCATTCACACAAAAGTTTACCTTAAAAACACACGAGTTACAAAAACAGTCGGTTATGTCTGTGAAGGTAAACTGCTGGGAAATAAATGGCTTGTTTATTTTAGATCTGTGTAGCAGCAGCAATTTACAGTAAATAATCAATAAATCTACTGCTCTCTTGTCTCCTCTGAGGCTGGGACTGTAAATAGTGTTCTGTGCTCGTCTGTGCAGCCTGAGACAGAACAGTTAGCGTGTTTTGCTCAAACTTCCGCCATGGCATTAGAGCTGGTACACCGTTGTCACTTGCGAAATCAAAATGAGGACGCTGTGGGTGGAAATTTACAGATTAAGGGGCGGTAATATTATAATGAGATCCCTTTGCCACGTCACCAAGGGAGCGAAATCTGACGCGCTCGTTTTCGCAGACGCTTGCAGAAAAAGGTTTCCCAAAACAAAGTTACTGGATTAATCTTTTTCACGTTTCCTTGATTGGTAAATGCACTGGGGACCTGATTATAGCACTTAAAACCTCAAAAAGCCAGATTGTCACCTTTAAAGTAATATTAATTCACAGTATTTGCAAATTACTGACTTGTCCCTCAGTTTGGACAATAATACAATCCCAGCCCAGCAGACAAATGTTTTTGAAAAAAGTCTCTCATAGTCTCCAAGGGTGTAATATTGTGAAATATTATTACAATTTCAAATAACAGTTTTCTATTTTAATATATTGTAAAATGTAATTTATTCCTGTGATGGCAAACCTGAATTTCAGTAGCCATTACTCCAGTTTTCAGTATCACATTATCCTTTAGAAATTCATTCCATTCTAATATGCTGATTTGGTGTTTAATTATTATTGGTGCTCAGTTATTAATAATGGTTTGTATTATTATCATCAGTGTTGAAAATAGTTTTTGATGCTTGATAGTGATATTCCAAATTCTTGATATTCCAAAACTTTTGATAGGTAGTGTGTATATATATATATATATATATATATATATATATATGTATGTATGTATGTGTATATCTATTAGAGTGTCACATTTGTTAAACTGTGCTGTATATGTCAGATAACATGACATGGATTACTGTATTTAACAATGCGGTGTGCTTGACGTTCCATTTCCAGTGTGATACATTAACCGGAAGTAATATCAGATGGGGTTTTCAACACTCTTTGACACATTCAGTAGACTACACCGATTGTCTCATGAAATTATTTAAGAGTACTAGTGAGGAACTAATGGTACTCTGCTGGGAATCAAGATATATGGAAACTCCTATGCACACTGGCAACAGTGATGTCTTCATTAGCAACGTGTTTAAGGTCTAACTTTTTTTAAAAGTAAGTTTTCATTTTTCGGTACATTCAGTTAATTTTTTATTTTAAAGTGTTTTGTTGAACTACTATTAGTGCAAAGACATTGAATTTCTTTCAGAGCTGCTTAACTGGGCTGAGTGCCCTGGTTTAATGCAATGTTCGATCTGGGAGCTTTCCAGATTCTGGACACAATGTCCATCGTCCCCCACTCACTGCGGTCGTAAACTAGCCAATTAATGTAAAAGCTTCAGGGATATCATCAATAAGACAGCAACATTTTCAGCCAGTGTGTGGCACACCAACGGTTTTAGTGTTGCACAAGAGCCGTGGGGCTTTAAAATAGAATCTCTGAAAGTAATAAAAGTAACTCTCTATTACGTAAGGCTGTCAGGCCTCAGGTGGCTATTTACTACTGCTCTTTTGTGTGGTCTGAGGTGTTGTGTGCATGTGCATGCACAATGTGAACACAGTAGTGAACGTTAGCGTCTGCGCAGTACCAATTATATGCCAAATATCATTACAAGAAAGTGCACTTGTTATATATTAATAATATGGAAAATTAGTTATTATTGTAATTTTATTAAAAAAAAAAAAATATATATATATATATATATATATAATTGAATAGGATAAATCAGATCCAAAATAGGCTATATATATATATAATATATGCCGGTTAAAAAAAAAAAAAGTGGGGGATTTTTATTTTCGTATGACAAAAAAAAAAAACTGTATAGATGTAATGAACAGTATTTCTTATGAAACATCAGGTAAATATAATTTATTAAAAGGATTGACTAGTTGTCACTTTTGCATAAATGTGTTTTGGTTTCTTTTCTGAATAAGGTCATATATGACTAAACCTACAGTAATAAGGCCAGTGAACTGTAAAAAAGTGCTTTGAACTGGAAAAAAAACCTAAAAGTCAGCATTCTGCAGATGGTACCAGATAAATCCAGGCTCTGTTTTGGCTTAATAAGGCCAAAGAGATAAACCTCGTCCCAATATGGCATATATGACACAGGTAGTTCATAATGCACCTGAGATACATTAATATGAATTACACATGCTCAGAAGCCACACTGCTTATTGCGCAGGTAGCTATTTTATCACCGTTGAGAGTTTTGCACATTTATTCATCAGGAGGAGCTGCTCACTGTGGAGGCTGAGGCTATAAATACAACAGAGAAACCATTTGATGGCTAGAGTAAATAGAGCCGCTGTAGATGTTATCTAGTAAACAGTCAGTAATTTCAACACGTCCCCCTTTCAGAAAGACACTTGCATGGTGGGTTTGTGATATCAAGATATGTCTCTGATGCCATCTGTGATGTCATGAGATTTCAAGCAAGAGGAGAACTGAGAGATAAGTAAAACTAGCAGGCAAGCTACGTGGAAATGAATGAATGTTTTTCCAAATATATATATTTTCTTATCTTTTCACTTCAATCCTGCCAACAGTTTACTCTGTATAAGCTTTTATTGATTGGGAACAGAGCTTGTCTCTCTGAATGACACAAACATTTGAAATCTGTTAAAGACATAAAACAAGATTTATAATTTTAATTTGCTCTGGCTGTTTCTCATCTGTTAGCATGTGATGCTGTTATCGTGTGTTATTTTTATAATAAGGGCAGAATGATTCAAACAAAGGTTTACACAGGTGTTATTCAGAATGTTCATTAAAGGAATACAGTCGTTCACCCCAAAATTTTATTAATCTTTATGTTTTTCCAACTCTGACTGACTGTCTTCTGTCAAACATAAAAGGAGATGTTAAACAGAACATCTTCATATTCTTTTCACACAGTGGAAGTTAATGATAACCAGGGGCTGTCAAGATCCAAAAAGGTCCTGTAAAGTGCCATTACATTTCCAAGTATTTTAAGGCATTTTAATGAATTATTAACTGAAAAAAATCCTCTTTCACAATACATTTTAAATATGCATTTGTTCATAGTTTAGTTCACTTAATTTAGTTACAAGACATGAAAATCAATAGCATTTGGCATCTTTGACCTCAAACCTGTTGAGACATATCATATTTGGCAAGTATTTATGCAAACATAATGAACCTATGGTGCTTTTATGGGGCTTTTCATCTTTTTTGGTGCTTAACAGCTCCTGGTGACCATTCACTTTCATTATATGGAAAAGTATGATGAACATCCTGTGTAACATTGAAAGAATGTCTGTTCCATGGATTTGAAACAACATTTAAAAATCCTCTTTCACAATACATTTTAAATATGCATTTGTTCATAGTTTAGTTCACTTAATTTAGTTACAAGACATGAAAATCAATAGCATTTGGCATCTTTGACCTCAAACCTGTTGAGACATATCATATTTGGCAAGTATTTATGCAAACATAATGAACCTATGGTGCTTTTATGGGGCTTTTCATCTTTTTTGGTGCTTAACAGCTCCTGGTGACCATTCACTTTCATTATATGGAAAAGTATGATGAACATCCTGTGTAACATATTGAAAGAATGTCTGTTCCATGGATTTGAAACAACATTTTAATTTTTGGGTGAAATGGGTGTCATTTTAAACCTGTATGCATTTCTTTCTTCTGCTGGAACACACAATATTTTGAAGAACGATAGTTCCAAACAACTTTCCATTGCATGGACAAAAAAGACACTTCTCAAAATATACTCCTTTATGTTCTGCAGAAGAGAGAATGTCACATAGGTTTGCAATGACACAAGGGTGAGTAGATATTCTCATTTCATTTTTGGGCGATCTATCCTTTTAACTGTAAAGAATCATATGCTGAAACTGCGACTGGTGTTTTCCAAACATCTTAAACAATAATAAAAACCCTACAATTCAATATGAGCATAACCCTATTGGTCAGTTTGGCTTGATATCACTTCATATGTCACACGCTCTGATCTCTTTTCAGGTGCAGTCAGCCTGGCCAGCAGATACAGGATCATATCTCTCTTCATCTTTTAATCGCTCTGACAGCTAACTTGAGTGATTGCTCTGACCTGTGGTTTGGCCCAGGGACTCGTTTCTTCGAATCATGTAAGGTCTATTTTTACTCCAGCTGTAGCTGTTTGCCCTATGAACCCCCTTCCTATTATCTCAAACAATTTTGTCTATAACCAACATGTGCACCAGCAAGCCTGCAGTAAAAGAGCAAAATGACTTCTAATAAGAAACTCCGTATTTTGGGAAGTGCATCGGTATCTCAAAAGATCTAAATTATGCAATATTAGATGATTCTTCTGGAATTTTTTTGTCATTTGTACAACAAACCATTATAATATGTTCTGCAAGGACCACATGAATCATATGGAGGCCAAGAACCGTAGACAGTGCTATTTAATAAACACAAGTGCTGGACACATGTGACCTTCAAACAGATGATTCAAACGTGTACATTCTCTTGATTCAGTGGAAATCACAGCTTTACCCCCCTTCCCTATAGGGGATGTTAGACAGTTTTGGGAGAGCACATAAAGACCATCTCTGTTTATGGGCTGCACTGTCCCTGCAATAACCTAAGATATACTACCTTAAATAGTCTGATGAACAGCTGCAGAAAAGCTGGAAAACATGCTTACACAATGTTGAGCATACCAATGATGTAATATCCTGTAGATGAATCCATTTGTAAATACTGTAATAAACCAGGCCCCCCTCAGTGACAGCTGATTCTGAGACCGTCCACCATGCATAAAGGCCTAGTTCAGCCAATTTTGCTATCATTTACTCACCCATTTACATTCCAAACCTGTTCTTCTTCTTTAGAACACAGAAGATATTTTGATACATGTCCATACAATGAAATTTACCAGGGTCCAGTGTTTATTTTTGACTACACTAGACTTTTTTCAATGTCTTTTTTAGTACTCAGGGCCATTTCTAGCCAATTTGACACCCTAGGCGAAATCCCTATTGATCCCCCCCCCCTATATATATATATATATATAGTTCTTTTCAGACACCAGTTGCTTGTCACATTGAAATTGGTTGTCATAGTAACGACACTAATTTGTGGCGATTCAGTGCATTGAGTTCCACAAATCTGAATGCATTATTTGTAAATTGACTGTTAAGATAAACATTTTGCACAATTTAGTATCTGTAATATCATTGTGTTGCCACTAGATGCCTGTATAGCCCTATGTAACAATCCCTAGTGGCTCAGACATTGCACATAATTTACACATAAATCACACATAAATTAATTTGATTAAATTTTGATTTAGATACTATATACTATACTACTACATATTGGTTAAATATTATCAATGGCTACTTTTTTGTCTTTATCT
>NW_015505244.1:1271651-1288919 GCF_001515645.1 Sinocyclocheilus grahami | reverse complement strand
TTGTGAATTAGCGAATTTTACTATACAAATATTTTTAAATTGGATTTTAAAGTTTATATGGGAATATTACATGACACTCTGATCCTTTAACAATGCATTGGTGCAAAAAACGCACACCTTTTGGACAAATCTGCCACAAATATTTGGACAAATGTGCCACAAGAGTGCCACAATGGCGCCCCTTCAGCTGGTGGCGCCCTAGGCGACCGCCTAGCTCGCCTATGCCTAGAAACGGCCCTGTTAGTACTAGTGTGTTTTTAGTGCAATCGATGACTTACCCTGGTATGAATCATCCTTTACAAGTGACTACTACATTTCGGAGGCTATACTATAATTGACTCTCGTGGGGTCCCTGCGGAGTCAAACAGTGAAAGTATGCAGTAGTAGGTGAGTGACTCTTTCTTGTTGGCAGTCTAAGAGCTTGGCACAGTCTCTGATAATACTGAGCAAAGACAGACACAAGGATACTTCAATGCTGTTTTATTTTTTTCTGAGAGTAAGATTAAAGTGTCCTGGCAAATATCACAAAGCTAATTTGGATTGTCATGTGCATATTGTGTCACATTGTATCAATAAATCCTGAGTCTGTTTGACCTAATAAAAGGGTTTAATACAACTGGAGAAACTCCTGACAGCTTGACGGAATTCGCTCTCCTCTAAAAAATCTCTAATCTCTTTAAAAGCTTCTCCTGGCCAAAGATATTAGTATGAGTCAGATTTAATGTAAATTTTCTAGCAGCGTCAAAACTCAAGGTTGAGTTGGGTCAAATATGAGAGTCTAAATAAAATTTTTAAGGCTTCCAAACTCCAAACTTCCAAAGGGAACACAAGACAGAATCAGGTGCCTATTTCATTGAAGTTATGACACACGCATGTTGTTGATGTTCAAACTTCTGATCTCGCAGACATTTCAGTCTTTCATTTATATGCTGATTTCCTGAGTGAAATTGTATTTGAATAATTCTCCAGGTCAGCAACGAGAGATAAAAAGTGATTGATTGGTTATGAGTGATGTAAAATTAAATGGTTGAGTTGGGTCAAATATGAGAGTCTAAATAAAATTTTTAAGGCTTCCAAACTCCAAACTTCCAAAGGGAACACAAGACAGAATCAGGTGCCTATTTCATTGAAGTTATGACACACGCATGTTGTTGATGTTCAAACTTCTGATCTCGCAGACGTTTCAGTCTTTCATTTATATGCTGATTTCCTGAGTGAAATTGTATTTGAATAATTCTCCAGGTCAGCAACGAGAGATAAAAAGTGATTGATTGGTTATGAGTGATGTAAAATTAAATATGTATTTTGCCCATTGTTTAGTATAAACATGGAAAATGTTTGAGCTTTTAACATTCTTTTATATCACTGTTCTGTTCTATTTACATTTGTATAAGTTGTGGAAGTTGCCTGTTTTAATTAATGGACAGTGTAATACCAAACTTTTCTCATATGTCTAAACTGACACAGCATTTCATTGCATAAGAAATGCTAATTAATTTTTTTATATCAGCCCTTGGAGCAAATGATGGGAATGTCATGAAACATGATTGTCATTGTCTTTATCTCAGTGAAGTCAAACAACCACAAAAATGTCCAAATATGTTCAAATGCATAGTTAAAGAAAAAAGAAAAAGGAATGACCTACTTTAACCTCAAAAGGACAGTTTACTCAAAAATGGAGCACAAAAGATATTTTTAAAAAAATGTCTCAATGTTGTTTGTTCACACAATAAAGTCAGTTGGGTCCAATCAATGCTGTTTGGACCCCACTGACTTTCATTGTATGGACAAAAAAAGCTGTAGAAATATTTTTCAAAATGTCTTTATGTCAGACAGGTTTGCATTGACATGAAAGTGAATAAATGATGACAGAATTTTCATATTTTGAACTATCCTTTACTTTACTTTACTTTACGTCATTTAGCAGATATATGTATTTTGCCCATTGTTTAGTATAAACATGGAAAATGTTTGAGCTTTTAACATTCTTTTATATCACTGTTCTGTTCTATTTACATTTGTATAAGTTGTGGAAGTTGCCTGTTTTAATTAATGGACAGTGTAATACCAAACTTTTCTCATATGTCTAAACTGACACAGCATTTCATTGCATAAGAAATGCTAATTAATTTTTTTATATCACATTAAATATATATATATATATATATATATATATATATATTATTTCATTTCCATTTTGTATGTTGAAGTACTGAAATAACTGAAAAATAAATAAAAGTAAAACTTAATAAAAAGCCTGTACAGACATAATAAAAAAAAACATTACTACAACTGTAACTAAAATAGATAACTAATACAAATCAAAGTACATTAGTTCATCAGTAATCCTAAAAAAATAAACACACATGCTAAAATAACAACAACTTACTGACACATAATAAGAACTAGATTATAAAAAACTGAAACAGAAGTGGAAAGAGGAGAGATAAAAAGCGATACTTATGTCCTTTGCCGGTGTCCTGCCCGGTGGAGTCGCACGGTAGAGTCGATGGTCTTTACACTCTTCGGTCTTCACACGACCGCTTCCGCGGGCAACTAAGCTTCTTTTTAATTCGTTTAACAAAACTCAAATTGAATTCAGCTGGACACACTTTCCTGTTTATCCCAACAAATGGCCAAGCAAAGCGCACGCCACTGACAAGGTACGCGATACAGTACGAGACTAAACGCCATTTCAGCACGTCTCCACTATCCCTTCAACAACACTTAAAAAAGGGGATGTTTCACAATAAACTAAGGGAGTTTGTATTCCTTAGAGAATTATGCTCATATGGATTTTACAGAGCCAAAGGCCATTAATGTCAAAAGGCCTGTGAAATCTCTCCTCCTGTCAAGTCTCTTGTTCCCTTAGACAGCAGTGATTTCATTTTAGTGTAGCAAATGACTGAATATGTTGCGGGCATGCTGACTTTGTTTAGCCTGGAGGGGGTAACCGTTCAGAAGTCTGAGAGGGAATGGGTATAAAGCCATTGTCTGCTTCAATCAAATGGGGCTTTTAGTAGAAATTAATTTTACTGAAAAAGCTGAATCGTTTCATCGCTCCACTTGTCTTCATAAGTTCTCTGCACAGGTCTATGTGGAAACATCCTCATATTGGATGAAATAGAAAAATGTTTTGTTAAGAGAAACACTGTGTTCTATGGTTAAATGAGTTTACTTTGGCTCGATGTGAGGCCCATGTGAAATTTCTTTAAAGAATTGAAAATGCATTGTGCATCTCACAGCGTGTCAACCCTCTCAGTCGTGTACTCTAAAAGTTATATTTGCATACCGAGGCACAGGCCTCTTAATCAGCATAGAAATGATTCTACTTTTTCTCATCGTTTTTGTTTCTCCCTTTTATATTTTTTCCTTGAGATCTCCTTAAAAATGCTGGACTATGGGCACTGTGATCATTGAGGAACTGACAAATGGGAGTCGCTCAATGGGAGACTGACCTCATTCTGCATTATAATTCAGATTAATGAACATCCTTGTAAGCATTTCTTAGTATAAAATGGTGCAATTTTTACACTACTCATAGTAAGAGCATTTGCATCTATTTTGTGCTTGAGTCTAGGTGTTATCAGGAACAGGAAAGCATGCTTTTATGTTGAACAGCATCTATTATAACAATAGCAGTGCTAAACAGTTCAGAATGTTGTTGCTTATCAGAATTGTACATTTTTACTTCAGGATCACAGATAGAATGAAGAAACATTTGCTGAAAATACAAAGTATAAAATCTAGTGGAGAAAGGAAAAACTTTTAATATTTTTTAGCAATTTAAGTAATGACAAAAAGTATAAAAATCATTTGAGCTTCTAAACGATATTAATTAATCATTTTTTTTTCTTTTTACATAGACAAATGCGGTTATTTTTTTTTACCTCTTTCTATAATATTAGATATTTTAAGGTATACTAACAGATTAATAGATATAAATTACTTATTGGTTTGGAAAGTAGCAGTTATAAATATTTGCAAATTGCCAATTTTGGTGCCATAATTTAGCACTTTTTTATATAAATCTAGAATTTACATAAAATTGATCTTTTAAATTAATTTAAACTCTAAGTACACTCAACACTAAACATTAAATATTAAAGCTTAGGTATCATATAAAGTTTGTGGTTAATCCACAGCCTAACCTCTAGAATTATAGCCGGATATAAAATTGTTGAACCACAAGTTTGTGATCTCATGGCAGTAAAGCTGATTAAAGGCCACTGACATTTAGCATTAAATGCCCAATATGTTATCAAAATCAAAATTCCTCAAAAACTACTGCCTGTCATCTTGGAGTAGTCACTCAGTCGATATCAGTCCTTCCAGGACTTTTAAGATTTATTGGGTTTTAGTAAATCATATAAGTCCTGCTGCCAGTACTGCAGAATTACACTGTTACTTACTCAGTTCTCTCAGTCATGAATGCGGCTCTAAGAAAACCTTGCTTTCTGATCAGCAAGACAGTAGAATTATTATTTTTTAATTAAAGAGGCCCATTGGATTCACAGCATTCTGTGAGCTAAACATGGCTCTGCTTGTTAAATTCAATGGATTTTTGAAGTCAATAGTTACAAAAGTAAAGCGAACATCGAGTTTACACTGATGTATTTTTAGACTACGGAAATGCTGCAATATTGACTGTCATGAATCAACAAGTAACAAGTCCCACTGTAATTGAGTTTCTTTGAGCATGTTGGCAAACAATTTGTATGACAGTTGCTTCCTGTCAAATTTACACTTTAAAAATAGAAAAAGAATGACTCAAAAACTTGCATCTGCCCATGAACAAGAGGGAACAGTATCATGTGGGGATTTCTAACACGAGGTGGTAGAACATTAATGGGGGTGAATCCTAACACAGCTGCTCTAACCCTTAACATGTGGGTACACACCGAGAAAAGAAATGAAGTTGCTGTCTGCTTCAGAGCTTTGTGGTTTAATTAGCCTCATATTAATAGGCTGTTTAGGAGTGTGGTCTGTGACCATCTGACCATGCTGTCCCGTACCCTTGAAAAGCTCAATAAGCTGCAGTACGCCATCTATGGGGTCCTGTTTTCATGCAGGCAGGATAATGACTTCTGGGAGGATCCATCGCTTCTTTTGAAAGTCAAAATCAGATGCCACTTTTATTCGGAAGTGGCACTGGGAAGCAAATAGTTGGATGGTAAATGACTGCAATCCACAATGATTTGATAGCAACATCAAAGACATGTTGCCAAATAATAGCCTAGCGATCTTTTATAAATTTTTACTATAGGAATTATATAGATGCACCCCTGGCACCTGGACATCCGTAGATCACACTTTTACTGGTCATTTCTTGGGAAAGGTAGCACTACTTTATCCTTCCCTCAGTGTCACAGTCTCAACGTGGAATAAAATCATTCTCACTTCTGACCTCATCTGTCACTTCAAAAAGGACTGAGGTGTTACCAGATGACCTCAAACCAGGATGAAATCCTTTCTCAATCACGATCCTTGCATGAGATAGCCCATCCATCTGCTTTGGATTGATATCAAATAACAAATGCGGTGTGTTTGAAACCCAAAAATATCCCAAAAAATGGGTTCATCCAGGGTAAGAATAACCAAAACCACTTTTCCAAAACTACTGCCTCAACACATCGCAATTTGCATGACAATTAGTAAACATATGGCTTCTCTGCTTCTGAAACCAATTTTATTTTTGACTGACATCTCCAAGTCCTCTGATTTTTTGGTACATAAAGCCCACTTTTAACGATTAAAACAATTCTCAGGGAATAAAAATCTAGTCTTGCCCTACATTTTTTCTCATTGAAAATAGTTTCACATAGAAATATAGATTACAGAAGTAAAATGGGTTGCAAATACCAGCTCATGTTGACTTAAAAGTCTAAACTCTTTCATGCATAATGTGCTACTTTTTAAGAATCTTAGACAGGGTTAAAGAGAACCAAATGAGAATAACTTTGGTAGAATTAGGAGCATATTTCTCCACCAGTAGACTTAATATATTACAAAATGTCTCAAACATTCACAGACTTAATATTCCAGCTATGCAACCCTTCTAAAGACAAACTTGGCTAAGTAACATTTAGTGAACACTGTGGATCTAAAAATATCTATTCACACACATATGTCCATTATGCTGTCAAGGCTATTTAGTACCGCACTGGCGCTGTGAAGTGCGAGGTTGTCGTGTTTTCCAAAGCACCCTGTTTCACATGGTTTATAGTGTCTCCTGTGTGGCTCCTCATTCCTCAGCCCCATTCTGTAAACAAACACATATTATTATGCTTACTTGATTGCCCACTAAGCCTCAATTGTGTGCTTACTGCACATAAAATGACTGCTATAAATAGACAAGGTGGAAGTTCTGCCACAGCAGCAGCTCTATGGTAAAATTGGGCCTTTGTGTTGTTTGTTTCTCTGTGTGTAACCAGTCTAATTGTGTTTATAGGTGCGAGTTGTGTGTGATGGGAACTTTATGGTCATTGTTTGACAAATTTCATTGCATGCAACTTCTCACATCTCTGTGAAACATATAAAAAGATAACAATATCATGATGATATTGCTTTGATAGACCTACATATATAATAAGCAGTAAGTTAATATCGAGTTACATACATTTTTGGACACATATTGTCAGTTAGTTTGTGTATTTTAGCTCCACCAAAGAAAATTGTTCCAAACGAAGCAACTGCTGGGCGTTCATGAATGAATGAGTGTTTTGATGAATCAGTGAATGTTTCAATGACTCACTAATAAAACCATAAAGAGAGTAGACACTTGTTTTGTTCCCTTAATGAATAATGAATATGTATAACTGTTTTGGGTAAAACTTTATTTTGATAGTCCACTTTAGACATTCAACATATCAACTAACTTTCATTAGAGTATTAGCAAAATGTCTGCTTAATCTTCTAACACTTTATTTTGATGGTCCCCCAACACATATTCTACTGACTGTACATCAAGTACAAGTACATGTCAACTTATTCTACTAACCCTAACCTAATCTAACAGTATATTAATACTCTAATGAAAGCTAGTGAAAAAGCTACTCTAATGAAAGCTGACATGTAATTGCAAATTATATTGTGCAAATTAATTAAAGTGTAACACTGTTTTGTACCATACAAATACATATAAATATATTCACTCTACAAAAGCATTTGGTTAATTATTTTTATTAATATTTTTTCACGATTACATTTAATTTTTTCTTTTTTTAATTTTTTTTCCTCTTCAGTGTGTAACTTATACTCAAGCATATACCCTATAACTTGTCTGCTTTGCTTTGCTCCCAGTAAAAAAAATATTGAGCTTTAGTAAGTTGGTTTCATAGATGTTACAATTGATTTTAGGGTTAAATGTAACACAAATACATTATTTAATACACATTAAGCTTAACACACTCATCAGCTCTTGATCATTTGTACACCTCACTCTATGAACAATTTCTCATCTGTGCTTGCCAGTTTTCCACTACAGATTTTTTTGTGCATAATAATGTACTGTGAAATGACCTCATATTAAAATTCTTAAACAAAATGCCATCCATATGCTTTTGTCTAATTAAATACATGAATATGTAGGCTATACAAGGCCAGTATGTAAAGAATATTTGGTTTCACTTTATTTTGATGGTCCCTTTAACACATTCTGTTGACTATAAGTAACATTGCACCTACAGTATGTCTACTAACTCTCATTAGAGTATTAATAGAGTATTAGTAGACTGGTAGGGTTAGGTTTAGAATAAGTTGACATGCACTTGCAAAGTTGCTTATAGTCAGTAGAATGTCTGTTGGGAGACCATGACAATAAAGAGTTAGCAGATATTAAGCAGTCTACTAATACTCTGATGAGAGTTAGAAATGTAGGTGCAACATTACTTATTGAGATGACGCCTAATAATCTTTAACAATTAAGTGATTGTTAAAACCAAGCAGCATGTTGGAGCCTACTGCAAAATTACAAGTCATTTACAAGTTTCAGTGAGTGATGACATTCTGCCAGAACACAACAAACTTCGTTAATTACAGACTGGCACATTTTCTTCCACACATATACACTTAATAAGCTTGCATAACAAGCTTGCTACTTTTAACGAAGCCTTGAAATATTCTCACTAATGATGACTTATCCAAGATTTAACAAATCTTTTCTAGAGTAACTTCTGTGGTAATTTTCACTCACTCTCCAAGAAAACAGATGCTTCTTTTCAGGGAATAACAGAGGTGCTGAAAAAAAATGTCTGGCATCTCAAAATCCTCACACTTTATCCAAACAGGTTTCATTGATTGGTTGTGGAATGTGTCAAACAGGATCTTGGCAGAAAGTCATCTTGTGCCCACATTTTGGTCATAATCGTAAAAGGGCATGTCAATTAAAATGTGAATTCTTCCCTTCTAGTTTTTGAACTTCCAAACCCTATACTGAGTGACTAATCTTTTTTTAGGCTTCTTGGGCCATAAATCTGAGGAGCTCTGGGAAACTGATGCAAGGAAATAGAAGGCAGACTCATCTATCTTTAGCATTTGCCCAATGACTTATAATTGATCGATATATGCCAATTTGAGTAAGTGCTTTTGACATACAGTACCTTACCCTTTTATCAGTTCCTTTTCTGAACAAGATGACTAGATGCAATGATTGTGATGTCAAACAGAATACCGCGCTTTTGGGTTATTAAGGTGAGCAGATTTTAGTGAATGTTAGCTGCAGTGCATTCTATGATCTGTTATCTATTGTTTTGTATTTTTTTATTCTACTTAAAATAAGTTTTATTTGTTAATAATATGGCAGGAATAATATCCCTAGTAATATGTTTAAAATACATTTATTTCATACTAAGTATAGTTAAAATCTATTAAAATATTTACTGATAAATCGCTTGAAACTTACTTTATTTGGAGTACTACTTGTGCACAATGCACATTTCTTAATATTAAGCCTAAAATGTGTTTTAATCTCACAATTTACGAGGATTGTATGATCTTTGAATAATACCGGTCTTTAAATGCAAGATATTTAAATTGTACCTAAAGTATACTTGCAATAGTTCCACTTTAGCACAATCAAATATACTTCAGTTTATCTTTAGTTGAACTTCAGCACTACTTCCGCACAATTAAAGTGCATTAAGTACAATATTAGTTGTTCCAATTTAGCAGACTTTAAGTAATAAGTTACCCTGATCATCCTGTTCAAAAATGTTTCACTTAAATTTTCTTACCAATGTACTCATACTACTTTAGAAATAGTAGTAGTATTCTAGTATGCAGTTTACTATGCATTTGTGACTTGCTGTTATACCTCAGTGAAGTGAAAATCTACCAACACCAGATACCATTAGCAAAATTTGAAGCTCTAAAACAACTCTTTTCTGGGTTTGCCACATGAAAGTGCTGCCACCGTGTTAGTTTGTAAATAGCAATTTCTTCACAGCCATGAAAGCACTGCCAGGATCGATATTTGCATTTACTGAAAACATGAAGGGTTTTCAATAGGAAGGGGGAATTAAGCCCTAAAAATCTATTTTCAGTCAGATCTGAATAAGTACAATGGTACCCAAAGGTAAAAATCTGCATAAGAATACACCTGCCCTCATTGACCCAACCCTTGAATGGTTATGCAATTAAGATTCTCATTTGTGTCACATTTTTTAGGTGATCTTAACATCTTAAAATTCTAGAGTGAGTGTGTCTTGAACATAAACTCAGGTCAGACCTTAAAATGCACCACGATCGTGTACTATCCATTTAATTGCTCTGCAAAAGCTACATTTGAAAAGCAATCATGATGGTATGTGATTAAATTAAGAAAAATAAATGCACAATCTATATGATGACTGACACTACAATGCAACGCAATGTTGACTGGTTGTGTCAATCAGTCCTGTTAAAGGATTAGTTCACCCAAAAAATAAATTGTGTTGAAAGTTTACTCACCCTCAGGCCATTCAAGATGAGTTTGTTTCTTTATATGAAGAGATTTGAAGAAATTTATCATTATATCACTTGCTCACCAACGGATCCTCTGCAGTGAATGGGTGCCGTCAGAATGAGAGTTCAAACAGCTGATAAAAACATCACATTATTTTAACTTTAAAATAGCTTCTGACCAAAAATATACCAGTCCATAATCCATAATAATGTTTCCATCTCCAATCCATAATAAAGTCTATCCCCTGTTGTCTTCTCACATCAGAATTCACCAACTTGTTTGTTTAGAACTCTTTTGGACTGTTTTTTTTTGTGTGCAAATAGTGCTTGATCTGTGTATATTTCGCTCCTGATTCAGAAGAGAAAGCAATATTCTGAATTGTTAAAATGTCTTGATGATGCATTTGTTTATTACAAACACATTTTACTTGTGGATTATTGTGATGTTTTTTATCAGCTGTTTGGACTCATTCTGATGGCACCCATTCATTGCACTGATCCATTGATGATGTAATGCTAAATTTCTCCAAATCTGTTCCGATGAAGAAACAAACACATCTACATCTTGCATGGCTTGAGGGTGAGTACATTTTCATAGTTTTTTTGTTTTGTTTTGTTTAAATAAAATGTGAAATGCTGTGTAATTGAATCAATGACATAAATGATGCTGTACACCTCTGAAAGGCACATTTGAGTAATTTTATGATAGCAGTAGTTGTAAAGAAGTATTCATGAAGAAAGAAACCGTAATGTGATCTCAGGCACATTAATTATGCACTTTTAATGAATAAGCATTTAGATTTTGACAGATGTCACACATGGATAATAAGCTTCAGTAAAAACGCTGCATGCACAGAATGGCAATTTCTCAATATCTGCATGCATAGAGAGAGAATATCAATCACTGAACAGTCAGAAGTGGGGTGGCTGATCCTCAGCGGTGCCAACACAGATATTACAGTGAGTATTTTTTCACCAAATGTGATTTAGTTAGTTTAAATGGAAAATGATTTGAATGAGCTCT
Source organism: Sinocyclocheilus grahami (assembly GCF_001515645.1). NCBI lineage: Eukaryota > Metazoa > Chordata > Actinopteri > Cypriniformes > Cyprinidae > Sinocyclocheilus > Sinocyclocheilus grahami. The sequence continues at coordinate 1,277,953 of NW_015505244.1, read as the reverse complement.
GCAGAGACACATAAATGAACTTATTTATCACAAGACAAGCTGCGTCCAGCCTCACATGCACACAGCTGAAAGATATTCTTGTCTCTAAACCACTGTTATATCAACTTAATTTAATTGAGAAACACATGCGTGACCAGGGGCCAGATAGGCAATATATATATATATATATATAGTGCTGTCAAATTATTAATCGCGATTAATCGCATCCAAAATAAAAGTTTTTGTTTGCATAATAAATGTGTGTATACTGTGTATATTTATTATGTATATATAAATTAACACACATACAGTATATATTTTGAAAATATTTACATATATTGCATGTGTATATTTATATTCATATAATTTATAATATATAAACATATATTTCATATATAAACATAACATATTTTCTTAAATATATATACACTCTAAAAAACGTTGGGTTATTTACTGTACCCAATATCTGGGCTAAACATGTTGGGTCGTTTTGTTGGGTTATTCCTATGTTTATTGGGTTATTTCTATAACAACACAACCAGTTGGGTTAAAGTTTTAAATTCCAACGGTCGACCGGTGCAACTGCGGCTGCGACAGATGACACAGCGGTAATAATATGTGCGCGTTATGTTGTTTTTTGTAACAAAGTGTCTTTAAGCCCTGACAGTAATATTGCTGTTTTTCCTACGAGTATGTTTACATCTCCCCAGTCGACTGATATTTTAATCCGTTAAAAAGCCGTTATCTGCACTCTTGACCTGACAGGAGCGCAATTTCAAACCTATTAAAAACGGTTTCCTTACTTTTTCAGTTTGTCTCGACAGTTTTGGGGGAAATTTTACATATATTTCAGATATTTGGCCGATGCGCTCGTCTTGAAGACCACCGGAGCCTCTTCATCCGGTGCCGCGTCCACTCTGCGTGAAGGTATGTCGCCTTTTTATTCAAAACTACATGTCCTTTCGTCTGAAAACTACAGTGTAAAATTAAAACACTACGAAACACACAGAAATGAAATTAAACGTTTTATCTCTGGAAAGTTGCTGGTTACCAGAGCAGTCATGTAGTGATTATTTTTTTACCGACAGAGGCCGCTGCGAGCTAGACTGATTATTACATGAGCCGCTACTTCAGCCACGAAGAACTGAACATGGAGAGAGCGGAGCAGTATTATCATCAGTTATCAAAAACACCGTTATCGGTTTCAAGGTATAGATAGTCACATAATAACTGTTCTTAAATGAAATTAATACTGTTTGTATTATATAATACGGTCTGTACAGGATGCTGGATTTACACAGTTTCTAAAATTAATGAAAGTTCCACTGTCAAAACCCCACACACGTCTTAACTATACCACTTGGGTGAAAGTACACCCTGATATGGATAAATGATAATACAACTAAATAATTGGACATACAACAATTACATTTTCAGAATTGTATTACATTTTATGCTCAAAAAGAGGCTTAAATGCAAAATAATAAGGCTAATTAAAGATCAATTTCCAAAAGCACAAACATATAATCACATTTGAAAAGTTACAAATGTTTGTATTGTATATACACTGTACGTAACCGTTTGTGAAAATTAAAATATTAAGGACACTAAAAAAAAATTTTGTTTAAAATATTTAAGTAGTTGATATTTATTTTTGTAATGTTTATGTGAAGTCATAATCTTGTTAGAATGTAAGTACTGTTTTGATTTATGTTTAATCATTTTCATAGTGTGATTTTTGATGTACTGTATTAAAACTAGTTAGTTAATTAGAATAATATATGAAACCCACAAAAAAATGTATGTCTTTGTTCACTCTGTTTAAATTGATAAATAATAAGAAGTGAGATTTTAATTATATTTTGAACACTGAAGTAGGAAATGTTGTCTTATGTTTGAATTTAACTGTTCGTATTCTTTGTTCATTTTAGATTGCTCTGGACTAAGGTATATTATACCCACATGTCAGGGATGGATAGACTTTGAGCTCTAAAGGGCATGGGTCTTAGCAGATAATCGCATATTGCAAGACAAAGAAGAGAGCCTAGGATCTTCCGGATATTTCTTCTGGTGAGAAAATCCTGTTCTGTATTTTCAAGCCAAATTGTAATATTTTACATTATGGACTGACAAGCACACCAACACACACTTAGGGCCAGTTTAACTAAACAGGGCAAATTAGCGGGAGAGCACAATTCCAAAACAGCACCGATGGGTGTGGAAATTTCTGCGGGTGATTTACTAACAACATGCAAATGAAAGAACACAAACACCACAAACATCTAATTTACATATCGACCAATGAAATATACCAAGCGCAGTGCAAATTAGCGTAGTCACAAATAAAGAATAAAGATATAAATAAGCCACAGTAGGCTACGTTGAAAAGAACTGGAGGCCAAAAAATGAAGGGTTGGAAGAAGTTTTGATAGAGCTGGTATTGGATGACTCCTAGTTGAGGGTTCCAAGTCATCTTTTATTTCCTGAAGCAAATTAAAAATAACATGGCTTGGCAAACGATATGTTCGGACAATGTGTTCTTCTGGCATTCCAAATAAAATGAATATGTGTGGAAAAAAATCCTCCTCCTTCTGCCACACGCTCTCTGTTCTCTGCGGTGCCTCGCCCTATAGCAACAATAATTGTAGCCATTTCAAGTGCAAAATTGTTTAAAGGGAACAAAATAGTTTTTTCACCTAAAAATGAAAATTCTGTCATTAATTACCCACCCTCGTGTCGTTTCTCCCATAGACAGCAAGGGAACTACCATGGTCAAGGCACAGAAAAGTACCAAGATGATTGACAAAGTAGTCCATGTTACATCAGTGTTTCAACCGTAATATTACGAAGCAATGAGAATAAATTATTTATTTATTTTGCGCAAAGAAAACAAAAATAACGACTTTATTCCACATTTTCGTCTCTACTGCATAGGGGTGTGCCATATCATACAGTCCACGATAACACCGGTATACATTTTTACATGATAAAAAAGTGTCATATCGCGATATCAATGATATACCGGCATGATGACGTATGGCGCATTTACGTTCCCTAGCGCGCACAACAACAACACCACAAACCCAATAGGTGTGTTCGACTTGAAGCAGCGCTGCGCAGACTGAACGGCGTATGACATCAAAGTATTGCTTGAGCGGTTCTAGAGCATATTCGAGAGCACACTCTTACCGTCAAAAATAGGCGAGGCACCTATTTTTAGCGAAGCGGCGCGGAGAGCTGCTTCTGGGACGCTTCTGAAACGTGCTGTGGTGCGGCTGGTGTAAACACAAGCATTGACTAGAGTGTCCGTGATCAGCTCTGGTGGCCGCGTTGGAGCTGTAAAGCGCCTCAGACACGTGCAGTGTAAATAAGGGGTAAGTCACTCTCGCTGTATTTTGATTTCATACACCAATCGGTCTGCTTCAAGTCGAACACACAGCTGCTGCTGCCACCTTATGACAGTAAGATTTACACTTCGAATTAGGTAGTCTGTCATCGATGACTGTAGCTCATTGGAAAAGGATGGAAAATGCCCTTCATTTTGTTTGCACTAATAAATGTTGCAGCCTGCCAGCTGCAATCACCAATAAAACATTGTTCCATATTTGTTTCTATCATCATAAATATCGTTATCGCAAATATTCTTGAAATATCGTGATATAATTTTGAGGCTATATCGCCCACCCCTAATAAGCACTCTCTCAAAAGAGCTGTTTCCTCCTCATCCTATCTGTACACGTTTAGCCTTGCCGGGGCGAGGCACCAGTCTTCGATCATCGCTGCCAGTGATAGCGACCGGAGTGACGCGGCCGTTATGTCAGTTATGTCAGACACATGGAGAGCTATTCCAGGCGTTTCACTGGAGGTTTTCTCTCCAGTTCAGACACAGACCCCCCTGTTTCAACAGTGTGACTCCATCACTGACATTGCCTCAAAATGCCCGTTTTGAGACAAGAGGTTCACAGCCTGCTCCTTTGTGGTACCCAAGAGAGATGGGGGACTCCGTCCGATCATGTACCTGAGACCCATCAAAACAGCACTTCACAAGTGCGCATTCAGGCTGACAACTCTGAAGCAGATCCTGGCACAAACCATTCCGGGGACTGGTTTGCATCCGTAGATCTTAAAGACGCATACTTCCATATTCAGATAGCACCATGCCACAGATGCTTTCTGAGGTTTGCTTTCGAGGGCACAGCATAGCAGTGGTCAATGCTCCCATTCAAGCTGGCTTTAGCACTCGACGTGCATGGATACTATCTGGACGATTGGCTGATTTTAGCCCATTCATGAGATGTGCTTATCAGGCATACAGACGTGCTGCTTCGCCATTGGGAGTCCCTATATGCTGCGCATGGATATGCAGAAGAGCATGTTCACCCCCAGTCAGTCTATAACCTATCTGGGTGTGTAACGTTATTTCGACTCGGTGGAGATGTGAGCCTGCCTCTCTCAAGAGCCCATAGCGACCATTGATCAGCTCTGCACCGGGCTGGTCTATTCCCTTGAGGGACTTTCAGAGGCTTTTGGGATTTATTGCGTCGGCCTTATAAATCAGTTTGCCACCTGGGTCTTTTGCACATAAACCGCTTGGATCTGAAAGCGGTGTCCTTAGCCCTAGTGGCTTTTCTGCCGAAGCTGGAACAGCGATATGTGCTGATTTACACCAACAACATGTCTGTGGTTTCGTACATTAATCGCCAAGGAGGCAAGCACTCCAGAGCCATTTTCGAGCAGGCTGCAAGCCTCCTATCATGGGCGGATCGTCATCTACTCTCCATCAGAGTGACGCTTATCCCCAGTCTCCTAAACCACGGAGCGGACATGCTTTTGAGGAATGGAATTTCTCACAGGGAGTGGAGACTGCATCCCAGTTCGGTTCAAATGATTTGGGACCGCTCCGGGAGAGGAGTTGGATCTGTTTGCGACAAGCGAGAACACACATTTGCGATGTTTTCACTTCCCCCTGATTGGAGATGCTCAGATGTCTGTACGCACTTAAATGAGGAGTGTTTGCATAATGGTGCTGTGATAAAGATTTCGACCCGGCGAGCTGCCTCGTGACGGATGTTCCATGTTTTCTGCAGCACAGACTAGATAACGGGAGCCTACCATCAGTGTTAAAGGTTTATGTGGCCGCTTTTGCTTCGTTTCGTTCCCCGGTTAACGGGCAATCGATCGGGAAGCATGTGCTGGTGGTCAGATTTCTCAGGGTAGCGAGGAGACTACATCCCCCACGCCCGCCTTCAGTGCCACCGTGGGACCTAACACTGGTTTTAAAAGCTCTCTCTCTGCCCCTGTTTGAGCCCTTGGAATCTGCTGCTATGAGGAAGCTCTCCCTCAAAGCTGCTCTGCTTCTTGCCCTTGCCTCGACTAAGCGCATGGAAGATTTGCACGCGGTCTTGGTGGATGACGATTGTATTCGCTTTGGGTTCGCAACATGCCTAAAGCTATCTCTACCCCCTTTAAGGTGCAGATAATTTCTTTGCCCGCTTTGTCTGTGGAGCCATCGACCTCGCGTGACACCAAAGCCCAGAGCCCCATTTGCCTGTCAGGACTTTAAGATTTGTATTGACTGCTCAGCCGTCTTTCGTCAGTCTGACCAGCTCTTCGTGTGCTAAGGTGGCTGTGATAAGGAATGAGCAGTAGACTAAGCAGAGGTTTTCTCCCTTGATAGTGGACGCTATCGTGTCGGCTTATGCGAGCCATTGACAGGAATGCTCTTTCAATATCAGAGCCCATATGACACAAGCTATTGCCTTTTCATTGGCCTGGTCTAAAGGTACATCTATTCTGGATATATGCTTTGCATCTGGTTGGTCTTCAGAAAATACTTTTGCCAGGTTCTACAAGCTGGTTGTGCTGTCATTGGTGTCTCAAGTGCTTTCGGTGAGTCTCTAACCTCAATTGTTCTAGTTTATTGCTATGCTTGCAATTTTAGCACAGTTTGTTACCGCGTGTAGCTGTTGACACTGTGCAGTTCTATGTACATTTCATGTGCTTGGAAATTGTGTGTCTAACCCATGCTTGGTGTAGTCGTCTTCTTGTTTGGGCTGATCATCGCTGCTCTCAACATCAGAGCTCATACGACGAGGGTTATTGCCTTTTCATAGGTCTGGTCTGGAGTCTATTCAGGATATGTTTTGCAGCCGACTGGTCTTCACAGAATACTTTCGCTAGGTTTTACAAGTTGGACGTGCCATCCTTGGCGTCTCAAGCACTCGGTGAGTCTCTAGCCTCACTTGTCTTTCTAGCTATTGCTATACTTGCACTGAGCGCAGTTTGTTACCGCCTGTGCTGTTGACACTGTGCAGGACTATTTA
>NW_015505244.1:1264651-1268620 GCF_001515645.1 Sinocyclocheilus grahami | reverse complement strand
ACACACACACACACACACACACACACACACACACACACACACACACATATATATATATATATATATAGTGCTGTCAAATTATTAATCGCGATTAATCGCATCCAAAATAAAAGTTTTTGTTTGCATAATAAATGTGTGTATACTGTGTATATTTATTATGTATATATAAATTAACACACATACAGTATATATTTTGAAAATATTTACATATATTGCATGTGTATATTTATATTCATATAATTTATAATATATAAACATATATTTCATATATAAACATAACATATTTTCTTAAATATATATACACTCTAAAAAACGTTGGGTTATTTACTGTACCCAATATCTGGGCTAAACATGTTGGGTCGTTTTGTTGGGTTATTCCTATGTTTATTGGGTTATTTCTATAACAACACAACCAGTTGGGTTAAAGTTTTAAATTCCAACGGTCGACCGGTGCAACTGCGGCTGCGACAGATGACACAGCGGTAATAATATGTGCGCGTTATGTTGTTTTTTGTAACAAAGTGTCTTTAAGCCCTGACAGTAATATTGCTGTTCTTCCTACGAGTATGTTTACATCTCCCCAGTCGACTGATATTTTAATCCGTTAAAAAGCCGTTATCTGCACTCTTGACCTGACAGGAGCGCAATTTCAAACCTATTAAAAACGGTTTCCTTACTTTTTCAGTTTGTCTCGACAGTTTTGGGGGAAATTTTACATATATTTCAGATATTTGGCCGACGCGCTCGTCTTGAAGACCACCGGAGCCTCTTCATCCGGTGCCGCGTCCACTCTGCGTGAAGGTATGTCGCCTTTTTATTCAAAACTACATGTCCTTTCGTCTGAAAACTACAGTGTAAAATTAAAACACTACGAAACACACAGAAATGAAATTAAACGTTTTATCTCTGGAAAGTTGCTGGTTACCAGAGCAGTCATGTAGTGATTATTTTTTTACCGACAGAGGCCGCTGCGAGCTAGACTGATTATTACATGAGCCGCTACTTCAGCCACGAAGAACTGAACATGGAGAGAGCGGAGCAGTATTATCATCAGTTATCAAAAACACCGTTATCGGTTTCAAGGTATAGATAGTCACATAATAACTGTTCTTAAATGAAATTAATACTGTTTGTATTATATAATACGGTCTGTACAGGATGCTGGATTTACACAGTTTCTAAAATTAATGAAAGTTCCACTGTCAAAACCCCACACACGTCTTAACTATACCACTTGGGTGAAAGTACACCCTGATATGGATAAATGATAATACAACTAAATAATTGGACATACAACAATTACATTTTCAGAATTGTATTACATTTTATGCTCAAAAAGAGGCTTAAATGCAAAATAATAAGGCTAATTAAAGATCAATTTCCAAAAGCACAAACATATAATCACATTTGAAAAGTTACAAATGTTTGTATTGTATATACACTGTACGTAACCGTTTGTGAAAATTAAAATATTAAGGACACTAAAAAAAAATTTTGTTTAAAATATTTAAGTAGTTGATATTTATTTTTGTAATGTTTATGTGAAGTCATAATCTTGTTAGAATGTAAGTACTGTTTTGATTTATGTTTAATCATTTTCATAGTGTGATTTTTGATGTACTGTATTAAAACTAGTTAGTTAATTAGAATAATATATGAAACCCACAAAAAAATGTATGTCTTTGTTCACTCTGTTTAAATTGATAAATAATAAGAAGTGAGCATTATGGACTGACAAGCACACCAACACACACTTAGGGCCAGTTTAACTAAACAGGGCAAATTAGCGGGAGAGCACAATTCCAAAACAGCACCGATGGGTGTGGAAATTTCTGCGGGTGATTTACTAACAACATGCAAATGAAAGAACACAAACACCACAAACATCTAATTTACATATCGACCAATGAAATATACCAAGCGCAGTGCAAATTAGCGTAGTCACAAATAAAGAATAAAGATATAAATAAGCCACAGTAGGCTACGTTGAAAAGAACTGGAGGCCAAAAAATGAAGGGTTGGAAGAAGTTTTGATAGAGCTGGTATTGGATGACTCCTAGTTGAGGGTTCCAAGTCATCTTTTATTTCCTGAAGCAAATTAAAAATAACATGGCTTGGCAAACGATATGTTCGGACAATGTGTTCTTCTGGCATTCCAAATAAAATGAATATGTGTGGAAAAAAATCCTCCTCCTTCTGCCACACGCTCTCTGTTCTCTGCGGTGCCTCGCCCTATAGCAACAATAATTGTAGCCATTTCAAGTGCAAAATTGTTTAAAGGGAACAAAATAGTTTTTTCACCTAAAAATGAAAATTCTGTCATTAATTACCCACCCATTTCATCAAAAATATCTTAAATTGTGTTCCGAATATGAAAGAAGGTCTTACGGGTTTGGAACAAAACGAGGTTGAGTAATTAATGACAGAATTTTCATTTTTGGGGTGAACTATCCCTTTAAGACATGCTTTTTTGGGGGGTTAAATAATGGCACAAATGCTAGTAATTTGACGAGTACAAACGTTAGTAAAACACGTTGCGTGATTCATTTGAATACTCTCCTCCCATAAATTTTGCGTCTGAAATGGAAACTCCTGCAAATGCATATTCGATAAGGTCAGGCGCAAAAATTACTGTCTACGCCTTTTCAGCTTTAATTCATCACTGCGCGTTTTTAGTAAAAACGGACAGTACAATTTTAACACCAAAACACGGTTTGCGCTGGCGCAAGCTGTTAGTAAAACTGACTCTTAAAGGGTTAACTTTTTTTATAATTTATTACTCGTTATTCCATATCTCCATGAGTTTTTTTTTCTGCTGTACAGTCACAAGATATTTTACTTTCATAGTATGAATAAATACACATTCTTCAAAATCTACTTTTGTGTTCAACAGAAGACAGAAACTCATACCAGTTTGGAGCAACTTGACGGTGAGTAAATGATGACAAAAGTTTCATTTTTGGGTGAACTATCCCTTTGAGAAAAATCACACAAGCAAGAGTACTGTGAAGGTGTCTTTAAATAGCTGAGTTAAGGCTGCTTGTGCCTGCTCAAAATACTCTGTATAGCATTGCAGTATTAAACATTATGTAAAGAGTCAAGACACATAAAAGCTACTTTCAGAAATGCTTCTGTGCCATCTTTGTAATGTGAATATTGACTCTAGATCAATATAGATCAGGTATGAGACCACAGAAAACCACAGCCTGCTGATATAGAGTCTAACAGCATGATTACGAGAGTGATATATAGTTTTTACATAACTTAAATTTAGTTCCATATGTCATTGATACACTGGCATTACCACCCACTAGCATAACAATGTAACATGCAGAAAGAGTTCAAAAATCCCCACACCTGTCTATAATGATACAAACACCACTCTTGTAACACTCGGCTAATATAACAGACATTAATCCATTATTACAACAGTAAGAAGTCAAATGAAAGACTGCTACCGCGGCTTAGAAAAGTGTGGATTTTTTTCCATTTTTTCCCCCCAATTCTTGTTCAGTGATTAATCCATTGTTCTTTCTATTTAAGATGGTCTTTGGAGATTGCATTAAAGTTGAATTAAAACCCTGACATCCTCCTCCATTGCCATACAAAGTGGGTAAGTGCATCTTTTATGACAATACATTTTTGGGTAATATTTCATCCAATGTATGTATGCATATTAGCCATTTAAAATGTCTGTTTAAAGGCTGGAACAAATTTCATTCTGTATCTGGAGGAGGAGGAGGAGCAACAAAGGCGATACCCTCATGTCCTGTAGTTTTGGGATAAAATCCATCCTTCATCATTGTGGGAGAAATGGCACTGAAGCAAGACCGTCTTTTTACAAGCAGTTGATACATGGTTTAGATTATTTTACATTTTGAACATTGCATATCCCAAGCCTGTTTCAGCTGTTATTACATTGTCTGTACTAGCTTTGTTCTGTTTGTTTGTTTATTTGTGAATTTATAT
>NW_015505244.1:1250322-1264374 GCF_001515645.1 Sinocyclocheilus grahami | reverse complement strand
TAATAATACCAGGATGGTTAAAGCAAAAAAAATGTCCAAATAACCCAACAAATTAGTTATTTTTTAACCCAGTGCATTGGGTTACTAACTTACTACCCAATCCATTGGGTTAAAATAACCCAACATTAGGTAGGTGCTATAGTAACCCACCATTGGGTTATCTGTTGGGTCATTTTTAACCCAACTATTTTAAGTGAGTACATGCAGGTGTGTGTATTTATATATACAAAATAAATATACACAGTACGCACACATATATTATGTAAACAAAAACTTTTGATTAACCTGAATTCATGCTAGTTAATCAGTTATTTTAAAAGCTCTCTTAAACTAATTGCAGCATGAAGGTACTAATTTCTGACTTGAAGGTACAGAAGCTATTTAAATCAGCATTGTGATGGATCACTGTGTGAAATGTAACGTAACAACATATTAATCTGGGCACTTAATAAACTTGTATTCACAATAATGGATTCTAGCAGTATTTCAATTACATTATTTTGTCTCTGAATATTCATCAGACGACATTCCCAATCAACCAGTGCCCTTTTCTTGAGCATGGCACTTAACTTCAGGTTGCTCCAGCAATTATTATACAATTTATAGAGTTAAAAGTGCCGTTTTGGATAAGATGCATCTGCTAATGACAAAGAAAGCAAGTGTGTCCAATTTGCATGTTTTTAGTTTAAATTTCCAGACCAAGATTTCAGTTTTTTAATTCTTTAGCCGAAGAACAACATCTCAGGAGATCATACAATATTATAGAATATTAATATACTAAAATATTTGAACATAACCACAGTGTTAACCATACAAAGACAAGACCATCAGGGTTTCAAAGCTAAAATAATACTATAGACATACAATAGCTCACTTGCAAATTAGTTTCTTACAAACACACAGTTTTTCGCTTTACACTACTTTAATTGATGGATTGGAATTGTGTGGATTACTTGTGGATTATTGTGATGTTTTTATCAGCTGTTTGGACTCTCATTCTGACGGCATCCATTCACTGCATGGGTCCACTGTGAGCAAGTGATGTAATGCTAAATTTCTCTAAATCTGTTATGAGGAAGAAACAAACTCATGAACATCTTGGATGACCAGGTGGTGAATGCATTTTCATCAAATTTTCATTATTCCTTCAACTATGTCAAATTAATGAGGGAATTCTGGAAATGTCTCATCCCCCATAAATTACAAGGAAATTCTCAGTTCATATCTAAAAACATATTTTGAAATAAAAAAATGAAATAAGTATTTCTTACCAGAGGACCTTCTATATTTTGTGTACTGTGAACAATTTCTTTAAATGCCATCATCATGATATTAGTTCCCCATCCTGTATTCGTCGATTTTATTGATTTTTACGCATTTTTATTGATTCACTAGCACTTCTCCTACATTAATCTCAGCGAATGCTTATTCATTGCACACTGTATATAAAATGTCCTCAAATGGGCTCCCAAAGGAACCTTATGCTGTGTAGGCTATACTGTGATATTTAAACAACTTCTTTAAATAGCCTTCTGATAAACATACAAGCTCGCATAAGAGTCATTTTATGCAGTCAGGTGTTCACAAAGAGCAGAGACCTTGAAATGTCATCTATTGCTTTCGCACGAACGCAACAGTGACACTCGTAAACCGACGACGAACAAGAGTGCTGCAGTCTTGAGTGTATTGTCAATATCTCGCAAGTAGTGAAGCTGTAAAGCTCCTCTCGTGGTCTGACTGTGATTCGCTCATTGGTCGCTGAACTGTCAGCAGCTCGAGCAACGATATGAGGCACTCACCCGGAGGACTGCTCACTCATCTGAATTTATGTTTCGCTCCTCTGCCAGCACCGTGTCCGATGAGACGGTTTGACTGAGTTTACGTTTACGCGCTTGTAAGAAAAGCAGGAGAACTTTACGGAATGTAAAGTTTTTTTCCATGGTAAAAGAACATTTACGGAAGAAAAAGCAGCTGCTATGGACGCCCCAAAATTGGTTTTATTGGTTTCAACATTGAGCTCCATGTTTTCTCAGGTAAGTGTTTGTTTTTGTGTTATGGTATTTTAAATAGCATATACAATAATTATTTATTCTTTCATTGCAGTCAGTATGAGATACAGTTGGCGTGTTTACGTGATTTAATTGATATTAAATCTGTTTGGTGTTAAGTATATTTAATTTGTGGAGGACTATAACATTATATACCTCGCATATTTAGTAAAAAACATAAATAGGACTAGAAAGCCACCGAGAAGTTAGATGCTGATTCAATGCAGGAGTGCGCGCACACGTACGGCACGAGTGAAGGAGCAGTGTCTTTTACTTTATAAAGGCATTATAATGTGGACTTTAGAAAGTTATTTATAATGTCTATAAAATGTAAGATATCCGTGATTATTTTTTGTGTTAAATATGTTAAAATAGGCTACTTTTTAACCGCCTAGAATAAATGGGTGAGAGCACCTGTCCAAACATCTTCACGTAGCTTGAAATTTATTTGAGTTAAATTGAATTCAAAATCATTTAGGCGTCATTAACAGTTTTTAACCACGCGAGGTCATGATATTATTTCCCCATCCTTTTTATTGATTCGCTATAGCACCTCTCCGTACATTAAACTCAGCGAATGCTTATTCATTGCAAACTGTATATAAAATGTCCTAATATGGGTTTTCACATAGGAACTTTATTATTATTATCTGATGATGATTATTATTATGGTTGTTGCTATCTATCTATCTATCTATCTATCGATCTATCTAATATTAATATAATTTAAAAGTGTTTCATAATTGTGTATTTTTAGTAATATAATACTTTTTGAATATCAAATAGTTAATTCCACGGGTTTAACTGCTTGATTGCTCAATTAATTTGATTTCTCTCATGTTCATCTAAACAGACTCTGTGTTGAATCAATCAATCAATCTATCTATCTATCTATCTATCTATCTATCTATCTATCTATCTATCTATCTATCTATCTATCTATCTATCTATCTATCTATCTATCTATCTATCCATCCATCCATCCATCCATCCATCCATCCATCCATCTATCTATCTATCTCCATACTGTAAAGTCATGAGATTTACAAATGTTCTTATTAACAGAAAAATTAGGCACTTTGCAAAACCAGAAAAACCAAAAAATTAAACTGCAAAACCAGAATGTCGTACAGTTCTGGTTCAGTTATGACCCACATGGCAATTGTAACCCGACGCATTCACTGACAGTGTAAATCATACACATCAGTGTTCACAAAAGCCTCTTATCTGCACTTTTAGCACACTTCACCCTCTTGAATCACTGATAAAGGCCGCAGTGGTCTGCCACTCTCACCATCACTATGCCACAAGCACAATGAAAAGACATTTTGGCTGACTCAAGAATTAAATGTACCAAACATCAGCTAAAAGCATCCTTTAGGAGACATTCCTGCTGCTATTTATTTCAGCAAAAATGGTAATTCATGTTGACTACCATATTAGAGGATGATTCACAATGGAGAAAAGCAGCACACTTGATGGAGAGCAGCTGGTTGCAGTGCAGTATATGCGTCAAAGTATAGTTTTAAATGTATTTGTTTCAGTTTAGACACATTATCAGCATGTAATTGAGATGTGTGATATAAGAAGCTGCGGTTTTGCTGTTTTGAGTTTAAGTATGGTTAACCTTTGGAGGACTGTAGTGTTTGATTAAGCTTCGTGCCGTTGTTTTTCCTGGATAGATAGTTGGCATCACCTCAGCTTCATGGATGGTTTCTGCCACCGCCTTCTTCACTAATTTACTTTATTCTAATGTCAACACGTTTTTAACAGAGCTTGTTTTCAAACAGATAGAATCTTGACACTCAGCGTCACTGAAGATAAATGAATGTGTGCTCACTTACTCTGAATTCTAATGGTCCTGGAGGCAAACTTTTAAAGACAAGAAACGTCTCAGGTTACGTATGTAACCATGGTTCCCTGAGTAGGGAACGAGACACTGCGTCCTCAGGGGTCGCTATGGGGAATGCCTCGTCGTGACCCGTGTCTGAAGTATACATTGAAAAAACACCAACAACACGTTGGCCGGCGACAGCCATGACGTCACTACTGGTGCGACTATAGTATAAATAGGTGCTGGGAGAATACATCATCCACTTCTTCGTCTGAAGCTTGCGTCCGCAGCATGGCAAGAAACCTAGAGGACGCAGTGTCTCGTTCCTTACTCAGGGAACCATGGTTACATACGTAACCTGAGATGTTCCCTTTCATGGGAACTTCGAACTGCGTCCTCTAGGGGTCGCTAGGGGGAAGGGTATACCAACGCCACCATGCTGAGGCAAGTGCATGTCAGAAACCATGGTGAGCACTAAGTACCAACTCTACCATATTGCCATGGGAGTTGCCTCTGGGACGTTAGACGGCTGTTAGTGACATTATTCCCTGCGGCCAAAGGCCTAGGCTACATACCCCCCAAAAAACTTACCTGTTTGGGCCAGAACTCCTGGGCCCGGGGTAGAGCTCAAGGCTTGGAATCAGGATAGATTCCTTTAAGGGAATACGACCAAGAGCCTAGAATCATACTAAGTCTTGGCCTGTCACACAGGGGCTACCGCACGCTCTGTATATGCTGAAGGAACTGTCTCAACAGACCCCTAGTAGCAACACCTTGTGTTCAGAGGATACATAGGTGGAGTGGTGCCCAAGGCGGAACCGGGGTTTTAAACCACTCAGAAAGAGCACTAAGCTGCTGCGCGTAGCTCTTACCATACAGGTTTCTAGAAAAGAACGCAGAGTACTAGCATGCAAACTTACCACAGTGTGTTCGCTTCGGAGCCGAGCCTTCTACTAGGACAAATCTCCGCGAGTGTCTGCAAAGAAACAGCCTAGTGTTGGTGTTACGGCGCGTCAGCGGGGGTTGCCATTCAGTGCTGCTCATCTTCGGCGTGCTGCAGCTGCCATTCTGCGGTCTCGCCGCGACCTCCCCTGGGCGCTCCAGTGCTCTCTCTAAAAGAGTGTTTCCTTTTTTTCCTAAAAGAGCAAATATCTAAAAGAGCTCCACAAGCGACGGGCGTCTTTTTAAAGATGGCTTCCCTCTCGTGCGTTTCGAGTCGTGCTTTCTTTCCTGCAGGATGGGTTGGAACGAACCCTCAAAGTGTATGTTGCCACCATTGCCGCACATCACGAGGCAGTAGACGGTAAGTCTCTGGGGAAGCACGACTTGGTCATCAGGTTTCTCAGAGGGGCAAGGAGGCTGAATCCTCCACACCCTCACCTACCCCAGCCTGGATATGTGCCCAAGGTTACCACCACACCTTTTAGGGATCAGGTGGTGAACTTGCAAGCGCTGCCCCGGGAGGAGGCAGACCCAGCCATTGCTCTGCTCTGTCCCGTTCGCGCTTTGTGCACTTACGTGTACCATACGCAGAGCTTCAGGACCTCAGACCAGCTCTTTGTCTGCTTCGGAAGACAGCAGAAGGGAAAGACTGTCTCCAAACAAAGACTTGCCCACTGGTTAGTGGAGGCTATAGTCTTGGCTTACCAGGCCCAACGGTTACCATGCCCCCTCGGAGTGAGAGCTCACTCTACGAGAGGAGTGGCATCTTCTTGGGCATTGGCGCGGGGCGCCTCGATAGCAGACATCTGTAGAGCTGCCGGCTGGGCGACGCCTAACACGTTTGCGAGATTCTATAATCTCCGTGTAGAGCCCGTGTCCTCTCGTGTACTCGCCTCAGGTAGGCAGTAACACTGGACCCGCTCGGTGTCGATCACGCTTGCTGCGCCATTCCCCTCTAAGGACCGGATACGTGGGCTTTTCTGCTTCTCTGTTCAGTTTCCCATGGCGAACACTGTTGAAGTTCCTCCCGCACCCTCGGCAGTCAGGTGTGGCAGAGCGCCAGACGCCAGGCTCAGCACTCAAATGCATGCCTAAGGTCAGCCCTTGTGTATAACCGGAAGTACTGGGCCAAACGGGAGAGGCAAGCTCAAATACAACCGTCTATGGTGAGGGGAGCACTGCCTGAGACAGCATTACACAAGAAGGTTCTCGCACTTCCCGCTCGATGCCTCAGCAAGAGGGGATATCCTGGTGATCGGGAGGCTCCTCGGGGCGATACGGTAAACCAGACAGGGCAGCCTGAAAACATAAGCCCAGCCCGGACGTCCAGGAAATTTTTGCAGTGCCGTGCCGGGGGCCTGATGATCAAGAAGGCTCCCGCAGAAGCCTGTGACCTGGCCGCATGATCCAGGAAGCATGAAGCCGAAACCAGGCTATCATACCGGCTGGACATCATATCGACGAGTGAAATAAACACTGCAAGTCAAGCACCCGGTTTCTGAATCCAGCAGAGGGGTGCTCACCGAGGACCTATACACACACACACACACACACACACATATATATATATATATATATATACTAGCCTTCTGTGCTCGTCTCTGATCTTCAAACCGAGACGGGCCAGGACCCCTGGCTCGTTCAGGCTCAGACCTGGACCTTCGTGGAATGAAGGATTTGAAGGCCGCTGAGCGTGCCTTCGCCTCCCTGAACTTCTTGACCACCGTCTCAACGGAGGTGCCAAAAAGTTCAGAGGGTGAAACCGGGGCATAGAGAAGAAAGCCCCTTTCTTTCCTCCCGATGTATATCAGGTTCACCCACAGATGCCTCTCAATCACTACCATAGCCTCCATGGATCTACCCATAGCAGAGGCGGCCTGCTTAGTAGCATGGAGAGCGAGATCCGTGGTGCGGCGCAACTCAGCTACCTCATCAGGAGAAAGGCCCTCGCCTTTATCCAGGTCTTTCAGCAGGTCAGCCTGGTATGCCTGGAGCACCGCCATCGTGTGCAACGAAGCGACAGCCTGACCTGCTGCTGCGTATGCCCTGCCATTCAAGCGAGATGTAATCTGAAGGGGCTTGGATGGCAAGGAGGGAGTTTTGAGAGAAGATGTCTCACCCATAGAGAGATAGCTGGCTAGCGTCTCTTCTACCGGGGGCATCCTCTCATAGCCATTTTCGCGCATCGCCTCGATGTTGGCATAACTGGTATGCTGGAACCGATGGATGCGTGAGGAAAACCGCCTCTTCCATTCCTTCTCGATCTCAGTATGGAGATCAAGAAGGAAAGGAAGGCTCACCTGAGCTGGAGGGCTATGGCCAGAAAGATAACGTTCATCGAGACGACCTCGCTACGTCACTTCCTTAGTCCACTTCCACGGCAAGTCAAGCCTTGCCATGGCGCGATCCATAACTTCCAAGAGCTCATCATACGCAGGGCAGGAGGATTGGGAAGGCTCAGCCTCAGCTTCTTCGCCCTCCTCAGACATTTCCTGCTCTTCCTGGGCTGAACCCAGCAGAGCACTGACCCCTGGATCAGAAGATGTTAAAGTAATAACATCATCCTCCAGCGGCTCATTCTCGTCCACAGCTGAAGAGCGCAAGAGGGAAAGCCCCTCTTTAAACTCATCGGCCAGGTCCTCCTCCGTGCCTCAGCAGCGGCGGGTCCTGAACCACGGGAAGCAGATGGCTGCCCCTCTTTACTCAAAAAAAGAGACAAACGAGAACGGAGCTTTTTCATTGAAAAACGCTTGCAGTGCACGCAGATTGTCCCCTCGAGGACATCGCGTGCGTGCTCTTCGCCCAAACAAACAACGCATAAGACGAAGACGAAGAAGAGGATGATGTGTTCTCCCGGCGCCTATTTATACTTTAGTCGCACCGGTAGTGACGTCATGGCTGTCGCTGTCGTTGGTGTTTTTTCAATGTATGCTTCAGAGACAGGTCACGACGAAGCGTTACCCATAGCGACCCCTAGAGGACACAGTTCGAAGTTTCCATGAAAGGGAATCAATCATTATGCGTGAGACAATTTTCGAACTAAGCATGTGTTTAAAATATAGATAAGCTTGTGTTTATGAAGCAACTAGCATAAGCAGCTGCAATACAATTAGAGGCTTGTAATAATTAATTTTTGGTAATTTTGCTGTGTATTTTGTCATTTTTATTACGTTTCAATATAGTTTTAATTAATTTTATTTCAGTTTTAGTTTTAGTTATTTTAATACACCAAAATAAACTAAATTAAATTGAGAAATGTTGACTTAAAAAATGTATTTGAAAAAAATGAGTGGAAAATTTTTTCCACTGATGAAAAGAAGTTGAAATAAATTAAGTTTAAGTTTTCTTATATTTTATATATACATTTTCTTATATAAATTAAGTTTATTTTATTTCAAGTAACAAAAATAGTTTCCACTTTCCTCAAAGATTTTAAATTAAAACAAATAAATTCATAAATTAAAGCACATATTATGTAAAGTTGGGTCTAAAATAATATGGAGGATTCTTTTTGAAGACTTTCCCTGCAAAGTTATCAGCGGATGTCTCTAAAAATCTCTATATCCAAATGATCAACTCATTTCAACACTACAACACAATTACTTTTAAGTACAACAAAAAAATATATACAGTATATATATATATATATATATATATATATATATATTATTGCATTCAATTGCATTTGCTCATCTTTGTCAAGAAAATGGCCATTAGGAAACAAACGAGGAGTTTCATAGCTGGAGTTGTATATGAGTTATGATCATTTGGTTTTGTTGCAGCACACAACATTCTTGATGCAAAACTATGCCTTCTTGTTTTAATATAATCAAAAGATCTCTCTTTTTGTACTTGAATTCAGTTGTTTCTTCACACAGAAGGAAACAAAAGCTTAAAGCAACAGACTACATGTGTGGAGAAAGTTTTCCAGACAGATTATAAGATATACTCACTCTCTTAAGAGCTAGTGTTGGAACTGTTCACTCCCACTCCCAAGAACACTCCCACCCGACTCCCAAACCCCATAATGCACTTCTGTCCACCTCACTTACTCATGAAGAATAGATGTGAGACACCTATTGCTCAAGCACCATGACAACATCCTTCATCTGTATTCTATACAACCCACTATATTTATAGCACTCTTCAGGTGTGAAATAAAAAAGCTTAGTGTCTTTCACTCACTTAGAGTTTCGTGTTTCTCAGGTTGTCGTGTTGCTCTATCTACCTGAGCACCCATATATGCAAGGCAATTGCTGTGTTCGAAATCGCCCCCCTATACCCGCACTGTTCACTACATTAGTCCACTTATACAGTTCAGTTGAAAGAGTGAATGAAAATGAGTGAGTGAATTCGGACAATGAGTGTTCTGGAAGGGCCAACGCTTTTGCATAATTTGTGCTTGGTGTTTAATAATCATTAGAAAACTTAGCAAACTGGCATCTCCAGTATTAATGAAAAGACTCTGTCATGGAAACTATGTATAAACCTCCATTAAATGATTTAATAATCAGTTAAAAGAAATTAAGACAAATGTACATGTACGATATTATGCTATACTAGGGCTGGGCTAAAAAAAATTATCAACGATATAATGTTTCATATCGTTCGGAATCGATAATTATTTAAATTTTTTTATAACCTTTTTTAAAACAAAAAGCAATATAATTTTTTTTTTTTAACAACTGTATTTATAATTAACACAATTTATTGAGACAAACAACAAATATTTTTTGTTTTAACAATCAAACACAATAAAAATTAAACATATCTAATTTCTAATGTTTTATATGCAGATTAAATAGGCCTCTATTTTATATGTATAATTGTCTCCCGAGGCCACAGGAGGGCGCAATGAGCAAAATAATACAGCGCATTTAAATTGTCAACGCAAGGTAATAACTCTATAAAAATGTGCATTACGTCTAAATTAACTCATAAAAATCTAATATAATTTCGTAAATTGCATAAACAATTATGGACAAAACAGCATCATGTATTTATTCATTGCTTAATCCAAAGAGCCGAAGCGCCATTCGCACAGACTGCATTTAAAAACATATGAGACGCAGTGAAAAGGAATAAACCTCCACAAATTCGTGACGTGTTTTCTAAAAGTTTAAACTATTTTAACTTTGCATGGCTTTCTATACATCTCTTCTGTGAGATGCGAGTGCAGCAGTCATATTTGTCCGTCTATAATTAGATTGATCCAGCGGTTTGGAAAATGGATGAATGGATTATTCAGCTGTAGGCGCCATCTACTGCCAGGATGTGGGAATTTATTCGGCACGACCCTCACAGTACATTTTGGGTATTCTCTAGCCGTTGAGTGTAGATTGGTTGTAAACTCGTTATTGGAGTGCATTATGGGATTAAATGAGGGCACTCAAAAATGACCACAACGGTTTTATACACCACTACAAATGGCTGTCCCTTCAAATAGTGCCCTATTTAAGTGTATAGGGCGGGATTTCGGACACAGACATTAATCTTAAAAAAAAAAAAAATCATTGGAGAAATCGATACATATTAGGAGGAAATGATGAATCAAATGAGCAATCAATTATAAAGTGGATAAATAGATGGAAGAATCAATAATTTAATAATCAAAAATAAATAAATAAATAAATTTGAATTAACTATGTTATAACAAAGAGATAACTGTATTTTATATTAATAGATTACTTTTTGATTATCAAATGTTAGTTCCATGATTATATTTTGCTATCTATCTATCTATCTATCTATCTATCTATCTATCTATCTATCTATCTATCTATCTATCTATCTATCTATCTATCTATCTATCTTTCTATCTTTCTGTCTGTCTGTTTCGTGTTTCTCAGGGGACACTTAATATCCAGCAATATCGTCGACTTGATTGCACAGACACTATTTAAACTGAACTGAGCTGGATGATGACATCACTGAATTCAATGATGAGCTGCCTTTAACTGAAAATTGAGTGTTTGCTATTATCATTTTGCATTATTGACCCAATATTTTCCTAATTAATGCTGTACAGTTGCTTTGACACAATCTTTATTGTTAAAAGCGCTATATAAATAAAGGTGACTTGACTTGACTATCTATCTATCGTCATTCATTCATTCATCTGCATGTGATATTGCCGGTTTGGTCTCGTCTAGACTGCTTTGTTGACATATATTAGTGTGAAAGTGTTAGTGTGAAATCATTTAAACAGCTGCTGGTAACTCCCCCGAACACTGGTGTCATGCTTTGGTCGTTTACAAAAGTTTTATAATAACAAAACCTGACATGTTGTTATTATGTAGTGGTCAAAGGTCCTCAGTGTTATGGAGCGGCAGAAAAATCCCCCAAAACTTCTCTTATCTAAATTCTTGGTGTGACAAGGAGCAGATGTGCATGCAGGAAGTTTATGGTTGTCTCTGGGGTGGTCATTTATGACTCTGCTCTGCATAGTCTGCCGACTGATTAACTTGCCGGTTTCACTTACAGCAGTAGTGTGAGTGTGCAGCAGATGTATTTCCTGTTTATTCAGGTTTTATATGCTCTTCCCCTTCTTTTTTTTTTGCTAATAAAGGGTACAGTTCTGACCTTCTTACCAGCAACAATATTTTGTGGTCTGCACATAAGAAGTCCACAGTCACTCTGAATACCTGTAAAGAAACCTGCACGTTATAGACCAGCAGTCCTTGCGTGAGTCTAAAATCATGGAGACCTTAACAAAGGGAATCTCAGCATGCGGTGGGTGTGCAGAATTAGGAAAACGGCTGTAGTTGGGGTTGGCTTTTGATTTTCAAGTGATTGTGCTGTGACCACTTACGAGATGGGCTGATCAGTGTTACGTCCACTGATGACCAGTGTTTCTGTTGTTATACTTTCAATGTCACTGGCCTTGCTTGCTAGCTTCCCTTGTGAGTTATGGAGACATGAGATTTATCAGAATCATTCCAGTTAACCATCCAGCAGAAATCAAGTGCAGCTTCAGACATCTTCTCCAAAGGGAATATCTATCTATCTATCTATCTATCTAATATTCTCATAATGCCATCATAATAAAACTTAATTTTGCAGCAAACATGAACATGGAAATACTTTGTCATTTTTATCCTATTGTTTAGCATATTTATATGCTTGGTCAGTGCCATTGTGGGTTTTGGTTCTTTTGCTGTTGTAGGCTGTAAGGACCTTTAAAATAGCTTAGATATGTTCAATTTAATGGCTTTTTTGGAGGCTCAAAATCCTGCAAAAATCTTGGTTTATTTCCAGGTTTAAATAAGATAATTTTTTTCTCTCAGAATTTTTGGCCCCATGTCTTTAGTAGAAGTTTATTTATGTATTTATTTTATTATTTATTTTATAATTCTAATTGCTTGAAAAATGCTAAATGGAACCTTGCAGAGAATGGAAAAAAACAAACCACAACACTTTCTTTTAGAAATAATAAATTAAAAAAAAATAGAAAAAATAAAAGCAAGCAGGATTATGGATAAATGTATTTTTTCTGTGGAGACGTGGGAGTGCTCACCCTCAAAATGTACATTTGGCAGATCATCTAAGAAATTAAAGGAAAAAACATTTGCTAAACTAATGATGGCTTGATGCACTGGTCCGTGATTTCAGTATGAAAAAAAACATCTTAGTGTGGGCAAGCAAAGACTTTCCTTGAGGATGAAATTGAATGAATGAATACTCATGATTCAAAAAGGAATCCTCTCCAAATTCTTAAAAAAAAAGGACAGGGACCCATCTGATTGTAAGAGTTATCATCCAATCTCTTTAATTCCTATGGATGTAAAATACTTTCTACAATTCTGGCAAACAGGTTGGACAGGGTTATTACTCCTTTAGTGCATTGGGATCAGGGGGTTTGTACGTGGTACAAATGGGCCAGATAACATTAGGAGACTTATTAATATTATGTGGTCAGTGCGTGAGCATGTGTTTCTGAATATTTATTTAAACAGACTGTATAATGATGAAAAACCACAAACATGAGTTATAATTCAACCGATGTTCTAGTGGCAGCAATCTCACTGGATGCGGAAAAAGCTTTTGACTGTGTGGAGTGGGAGTATTTATTTGAGACATTTTGTGTTTGGGAATGTTTTTATAAAATGGATATGATTACATGTATACGTGACCCCAAGCTGCAGTACAGACTAATGGACAGATTTCTTCTTATTTTCCGCTTGCAAGAGGGACCCGTCAAGGATCTCCATTATCTCCCCTGATGTTTTGCTTGGCTTTTGAACCTCTGGCTATAAGAGCAATTACAAACTTTCCTGGGGTTTCTGTGGGGCGGAGAGTTCATAAATTGATCCTGTATGCAGATGACATATTGCTGTTTGTCTTAGAGCCTCAAAAGTCAGTGCCATGTTTGTTGGAGATTATTAATTAATTCTCTAAGCTTTCTGGTTATTAAAGGGGTCATATGATGCGATTTCAATATTTCCTTTCTCTTTGGAGTGTTACAAGCTCTTGGTGCATAAAGAAGATCTGTAAAGTTGCAAAGACTAAAGTCTCAAATCCAAAGAGATATTCTTTATAAAAGTTCAGAGTCAGCCACACCTACCTAAAACGGCTCGTTCTAACACGCCCCACATATCTACCTCACTATGTGGGAAGATTTGCATAACGCCACCCAAATGTTCACGCAAAGAAAGAAGGCGTAACTTTTATTCTCGCTGTAGTATTGTTGACGCTGCAGCCATGTCGTGAAGGTGCTGTGTGCTTCGTTGTGAAAGCGAAACTACTTTGTTTGGTCTTCCAAAAGAGGACGATATCCGCTTCGTCATGCCTAGAGCTGATCTGTGCTGGTCGCGGAGGGAATACATCAGCTTAGTGCTGTGGATCGCCGGATCGGCTTTCACCGTGGACGAAGCGGAGCCCCGCCGCCTCTACTTACTCTAGTCCGGCCTCAGCTCACGCTAAGCCGCTGTGTTTTTCGTTGTGAAAGCGAAACTACTTTGTTTGGTCATCCAAAAGAGGACACGACTACAAATCAGTGGTTAAGTTGTATTTACAACACTGTTCAAGGACCCTTCAACCCAAATATTCAGATGTGTGCAGCACATTTTATGGAGGACCATTTCCTGATCCTGGGAGAGTAGACTACAATGCCGGCTGTTCTGACTCACAAACTGCAAGTAAGTTTTTTATATTAAAGAATTTGTCACTGACGATTCAAACGCAAGTTTTGAGCAGTGTAGAGTAGCGCTTGTTGTTTGTCATTTCTCC
>NW_015505244.1:1236064-1249831 GCF_001515645.1 Sinocyclocheilus grahami | reverse complement strand
ATATCCGTTTCGTCATGCCTAGAGCTGATCTGTGCTGGTTGCTGAGGGAATACATCAACTTTCACCGTGGACGAAGTGGAATCCAGCCCGGGGTCCGTCACATGTGGTTGCCGCTCCTTTGTCGAATCCGCCGGGCGCGCCGTTCTCGACCCCGCCGCCTCTACTTACTCTAGTCCGGCCTCAGCTCACGCTAAGCTGCTGTGTTTTTCGTTGTGAAAGCGAAACTACTTTGTTTGGTCTTCCAAAAGAGGACACGACTACAAATCAGTGGTTAAGTTGTATTTACAACACTGTTCCAGAACAGTTTAACCCAAATATCCAGATGTGTGCAGCACATTTTATGGAGGACTGTTTACTGATCCTGGGAGAGTAACGTTAGACTACAATGCCGGCAGTTCTGACTCATGTAAGTACGTTTTCATTTAAAGGATTTGCCACTGATGATTCAAACGCGAGTTTTGGGCAGTAGAGTAGCACTTGTTGTTTGTCATTTCTCCAATCACAAATGCAGACACGTAAAACGCGTAAAAAGAGAGCGTCATTATAATCAGTAATTATGTCCCCACTGGATGCAACAAATGCCTCGTTTGTAATGGGTTTTAATGTTTTTGTCTCGTCGCTCCGGCCGGACACGGCATCAACAGTATGTGAGGGGTGTAACATTTCCGTCTCACGCTAGAGGTATTCGGCCAATCACAATGCATTGGATAGCTGGCCAGTCACAGCACACCTTGCTTTTTCAAACCGATGAGCTTTGTAAAAATCGACGTGTTTCAAAAAGGCGGGGCATAGAGGAGAAACAATAATGTACAGTATGTGGAAAATAATTTGTTTTTTTAACTTTAAACCGCATAAACACATTTCATTACACCAAATACACAAAATAATGTCCTTTTTAGCAGCATCATATGACCCCTTTAAGTTAACTGGTCTAAATCTGAAGCTCTTCCTTTGACAGCTTATTGCCCTGTGTCATTTTTCCAGCTGGCTCCCTTTCAGTGGCTCAAACAAGATATAAGATACCTTGTTATTCTCTTTCCTGAAAAACTTAAAGATTTAGTAAGAGTGAATTTAGAACCAGTACTACAAAAAATTTTAAACGATGTAGGGAGGTGGTCGTCACTAAATTTGTCTCTTTGGGGTAAGGTGAATGTTCTCAAAATGAACTGCCTTCCAATAATTAATTATCTACTTCAGTCAATCCCAGCAGAGATTCCTTTGCAATGTTTTAAACAGTTTGATAAGTTAACCAAGTCATTACTTTGGAATAATAAGTCCCCACGGTTGTATATGAGTAAGTTGCAACAACCGGTTGACAAAGGAGGATTGGGGCTTCCCAAACATTTGTTTTATTATTACGCCCTCAGCCTGAGACATTTGGCTCATTGGTCCCTCCCCCCTGAGAGGTCCCCACCTTGGTTTAATGTTGAACAAGCAATCCATTAATCCTTAACTAACCTACAAGCTTTTACTACAGATGTAGGAGGTTAAAAGAAGGAACAGATGTTTCTTTTTTTCAGTTACCAGACATAGTAGAGACTTTAACATTAATTGCTAGTTTAGACCCTTCATATTTGACTTTAGAAAAATGTGACACTTAATTTTTTTCTATTTTGTAACTGTTAATATATACAGTAGATATTAACTTTTTTCAACATCAAGATGTTTTTTTAGAACTCTTTTTTTATGTAGTTTCTCAATATGATAAACGTCTCGGTTACGTATGTAACCCTCGTTCCCTGAAGGACGGAACGGAGACGTCATGTTGGTGACCAACGAATTGGGATCTCTCTTAGAGAGATCAATCCACTTCGAGTGTAAACTAAACGAGCCAATGCACATTGGCATGCGATAATTGCATCCAGCTGCCGCTGATCACAGCGTGAGCATAAAAAGGCAGCCGGTGCAATGCATACCAGGTTTTCGCTGAGGAGCCGAGCCGGTGACCCGCCCGCTCAGTGGTGGTACAGCAGCCGGGTTACATACGTAACCGAGACATTCCCGTTCAGTCGGTCACTCTCGACGTTACGTCGGTGACCGGCGAATTGGGATCCCTACCAAAGCGCCATGGATGCTGCCACTTCCAGTGTCCTGTGTGAGCCGCCTGCGCCCCTTTTTGGTGTAGGCCGGGGCTCGCAACAAGAAGACCAGTCACCGTTGTCATAGCACTACCCACTCAGTGAGATTGGATAACACTGGGAAAACGTACCCGTTCCACTTGGAACAGGAACGTTGCGGAAGCCCCATCCTTCCCAAAGGAGGTTTCGGAAGCACTTACACATATGAACAACCATTTAGGTGCATATGGAAGATTAGAGGTGATTATAACCCTCTTTGAAATGGCAGAAGTCTGCCGGGGAAACACAGGCTCTAATGCTATACCGTGGATTTTACACATATGGGATCCACTTAGGTCTCTACATATGGAACCGAGCCCTCTACTGGTTCTCACGGATTCATAGAGTGAGGGCCTGGCGCCGGACGTTCCGCCATGTCTGGCTGCCGAGGGGATGGAGGAGCTCGACAGCATCTACAGTACGGACACTCTGGAGCAGTTTTAGTAAGCCGACTCTAAACCAGGGCCTCTCAGAGCCGCTACCCGTTTGAGGTGAGAACACAGGAGGATACCGGCTCCACACGAAGTCTATAGAATCTAGCGAACATGTTGGGGGTCGCCCAGCCCGCAGCTCTACAAATATCTGTCAGCGAGGCGCCACGAGCCAGCGCCCAAGAGGATGCAACACTTCTAGTAGAGTGAGCTCGCAACCTGAGCGGGCAGGGCACACCCTGTGCCTGATAAGCCAGGGTGATGGCATCCACAATCCAGTGGGCCATCCTCTGCTTAGAGATGGCCTTCCCCTTCTGCCTGCTCTGAGAGCTGGTCTGAGGTCCTAAAGCTTTGTGTCCGGTCTACGAACCATCTCAAGGCTCGGACGGGGCAAAGCAAAGCTATGGTTGGATCTGCCTCCTCCGGCGGCAGCACTTGCAGGTTCACTACCTGATCCCTGAAGGAGGTAGTAGGAACCTTGGGCACATAGCTGGGCCGGGGCCTCAGGATTACCTGGGAGTCAGCCGGCCCAAACTCTAGGCACGAATCGTCGACAGAAAATGTGTGCAGGTCCTCTACCCTCTTGATGGAGGCCAGTGCAAGCAGGAGCAGAGTTTTCATTGAAATAAACTTTAGCTCTACTTACTGCAAAGGCTCAAATGGTCCTTGCTGTAGTGCTTTGAGCACTAGAGACAGGTCCCAAGAGGGTATAGAGGGGGGCCCGGGAGGATTTAACCTTCTCGCCCCCCTAAGAAACCTGATGAGCAGGTCATGCATCCCTACTGACTTCCCTTCCACGGGGTCATGGTTAGAAGCAATCGCAGCGACATAGACTTTAAGGGTGGAGGGAGACAGCCTTCGCTCCAACCCTTGCTGCAAAAAGGAAAGCACGACCCTGATCGGGGCATTTCCGGGGGTCTTCTCGGTGAGAAGAACACCACTCGATGAACATGTTCCACTTCAAGGCGTAAGCGTGTCTCTTAGATGGTGCTCTCGCCGAAGTGATGGTCCAGGGACCAGACATGAAGTTTCCAGATGTCTGGACGTGGGTGCCACAGGGTGCCCTGTCTCTGAGTCAGTAGCTCCTTCCTCAGAGGAATCTGCCAGGGAGGGGCTGTCACGAGGAGCATTAGTTCGGGGAACCAGGTCCGAGTGGGCCAATACCGCGCCACCAGCAGGACCTGCTCCTTGTCCTTCCTGAACTTGCACAGCATCTGTGCGAGAAGGCTCACTGGGGTAAACGCATACTTGCGCAGGCCCTGCGGCCAGCTGTGTGCCAGTGAATCCGTGCCGAGTGTTCCCTCGGTCAGGCAGTAGAACAACTGGCAGTGAGAGGTTTCTGGAGAGGCCAACAGGTCTACCTAAGCGGCTTCGAAACATCTCCAAATCAGCTGGACTGTCTGGGGATGGAGTCTCCATTCTCCTAGGAGCGTAGCTCGTGACAGCTCAGAACCTTCCGACTCCAAAGGAGGAGGTGGCGGGCGAGTTACGACATGCGACGGGAGCGCAGACCACCTTTTCGGTTGATGTACGCAACGGTCACCGTGTTGTCCGTTCGGAGCAGCATGTGCTTGCCTCGTAAGCGCCCTTTGAGACTGTTCAATGCAAGGCGCACCGCTAACAACTCTAGGCAATTGATATGCCAGTGCAGTGCCCGTTGTACGTGTAAACCACAGCATGCCTGGAGACCTGTTCTAGGGGCACTCCTGCCCGAAGAAACGCAAGGTCTGACCACGGGGTGAAGGTTTGGCGACAGGCCAGTGTAACTTGAACCCGGTGAGTGCTGCACTGCCACGCCCACCTCAGGACTTGGCCAAGAAGCCAGTGCTGAAGCGGTCATATATGAAGCAGCCCCAGTGGTGTAACTGCTGCTGCAGCTACCATATGCCCCAGGAGCCTCTGAAATTGTTTCAGTGGGACCGCTGTTCTACCTTTGAATGAATTCAAGCAGTTCAGCACCGACCACGCACGTTCCTCTGTGAGGCGTGCTGTCTGTTCGACTGAATCCAACTCCATACCGATAAAAGAGATCCTCTGCGTAGAGGAGAGTTTGCTCTTTTCCCAGTTGACCCGAAGACCCAACTGGCGGAGGTGCCGGAGCACCAGGTCCCTGTGCTCGCATAACTGATCCCGAGACTGTGCTGTGCCAATCGTCGAGATAGTTGAGGATGCAATCACCCTGCTTTCTGAGGGGAATAAGAGCCCCCTCCGCAACTTTCGTAGAGACAGGTCGAGACAGGGACAGCCTGAAGGGCAGGACCTTGTACTGATATGCACGTCCTTTTAACGCGAACCGCAGAAATGGTCTGTGGCGCGGAAGGATCGACACATGAAAGTACGCATCCTTCAGGTCGATCGCTGCAAACCAATCTCGGGGCCGGATGTACCCGAAGATGTGTTTCTGCATCAACAGAGGCTGATGGCCCGCAGAAGTCAGCGAGACGGGCTGGGTAGCGGTAGCTATGCACCCAGATACCGTGCAAGTGGGACCAGCGTAACCCCCACCGTACCCGCAGTGGGGCAGCGAGGTGGATTGCAGGGATCCAATTCGGGTGGCTCGTGGGCAGACCGAAGAGGGGTCTGAGTGTGCGATGACCATCGTGACCATCACCCGGCGCCAGGTAACGACCGTATCCAGAAACGCACGGGTGAAACGGCAACTTTAAAAAGACGATCCGTCGTCTTTACAAAGACGCACCCGTGTAATCTCTTTTAGAGAAATAGGCTCTTTCAGGGAAATGCTCTTTTAGGTGCTGAGACGCACAGGGGAAATGGCCGCTTGCAGCATGACAGGGGGTAGTGCAGCCTGAAATGCGCAACCCACTCAACACAGGAATACGACCACCGCTGAAGCACTGTCCACCAACACAAGAAGCTCCCTAGAACGCGCTAGACTTGTCACACACGAAGCAGTTTGGTAGGAGCAGAACGATGTTGTCACTCGGCTCCAAAGCAAAAAGCTGGTATGCGTTGCACCGGCTGCCTTTTTATGCTCACGCTGTGATCAGCGGCAGCTGGATGCAATTATTGCATGCCAATGTGCATTGGCTCGTTTAGTTTACACTCGAAGTGGATTGGCCTCTCTACGTGAGATCCCAATGCGTCGGTCACCGATGTGACGTCGAGAGTGACCGACTGAAAGGGAACTACAAAGTACATTTTAAAACTGCAATTTAAAATGTGTGTTTGTGTGTGTGTGTGTGTGTGTATAAACTTTTTTCATTTTTTATTTCAAAAGTTTTAAATGTTCTTGACAAATTAATTTAATTTAACATATTTTGTGTAGTTTCACAATATGCTAAACTACAAAATACATTTTAAAATGTTATGTTTAAAATTGATGAAGAGGTTGATGCAAAATTCATGAAGAGGATAGTCACACCACAAGACCATTTCCACCTTTACTTGATATTGGCTCAGAAATTAAAATACAATTTGACCAGATAATTAAATGACCATGCTGCTGACAAAATCAGTGTCCATCTACATTTTGAAAATATGAAAGAAAATATTTTTTCTTCGAGGAGTAAAATTACATAAAATGACAACTGTTCATCTGCACTTTAACTTGAAAAGCAATGAAACAAAAGTCCCAATGTAACTTGATAGTTCTGTTTGCTTTAACTGCAGTCATAATAATTAGAAGAAATAGTTCACTGGCTGCACATTACTGCTGCCGAAGTACTGTTAAGTATTCCCAAATAGTCATGAAATAGTCACATCACCTTTAAGTTGTAAAGGAATCTGTGTTCCTCAGCCAACTCTGTAACACTAGACAGTTTTAGGGAACATCTGTTTGCCAATTTGCCATTTGTTACTTTCTCACTATGTGCAGAATCTGCTGCTGCTGCTGTCTGCACTTATCTGGCTCAGGAACGAGCGTAGCAGGTTCGCCCCAGAGGTCAGCAGATGTTCCGATAAGTCAGCTGAGGCACAGGACTTCATTATTCAGCTCAGCTGTGTGTGTGTATCAGCACTGCGTGCTGTGTTTAGTAATATTAGTTGAGGATTTGAGCTGGATCAAAGCATGCACAGACCTACTGTCTTATTATTTTGATACTGACAAACTAAGTAGTTAATATGTAAGGGATAAAATGCATCTAGGTGGCCATTATCACAAAATAAACTGATCAGGTCTTGTACCAACATCAAGGGGTTTATTTTGCAATAATGACCTGCTGACTATATTTTATCTTGCAAATTTTACATTGACTTTCTGAATAAATGAAAAATGGGCATAAAATGTTATTTTGTGTTGAATTATTTTATTACATGATAAGAAACAACAGAATTATATAAGAAGAATGAAACTAGCAAAATGATGTAGGAAATTGGTCCGTTATGCTTTTTAGTCACCATTATATTAAACTGCACAATGCCAAGTTTGACCAATCAGAATCAAGGCGTCCATAGAGGAGAGTAATAAGCATTTTTAATTGCTTTCACTAATCTAATAATGACTAATTAGTGATCAATAATTTGATTGTCTAATAGTAACACAAATATGGACCAAATTATCCTCAATGAAAACAGCATGCATTTTTTATGTTAAGAACCTTGACAACCTTGTGAAAGTAAAGACATGTTTTATTTACAGAGATTGAATGCATATAAAAAGTCTAGAGACATTTATTTAGTTATTAATTCAATTTAATTTAATTTCTAATATTGCAATACTTTTTTCCTGGTGTGCTTCTCATTTGCACGAGAAGCTGTGTAGTTGATGTTCTGTCGCCAAGGTCTAGGTCTAAGTCACCGCATGGTCATTGTTCAAGGAACAAGCCCTCGCCCTTCTGTCGCTTTCTCTCAAATGCCACTGAAAATCACGGCTGACATTGAATAAATAGATCAATACCACCCATAAAGACTTTTAAGATTCTTAGAAAGAATATACTCTTTTATCAAAGCTAAAAGAGAAGTGTTGACTGCAGAGACACCTTCACAGACTGACTTCTTTAGTGTTAATAAGGTCTGTCTCAATTCCTGGAAAAAAACATCTTAAACTAGGTAAACAAGTGGTTTTATGGTCTCCAAAGCTGGTTTTGTTAAATGGTTTTTGAGCTTTGAGACCTGCTGGCCAACCAACTAAACTAGCCAAACTCTTGTTTGGCAGGCTGGGAGACCAGCTAGATCATCTTAAACCAGTGTAGGCTAGACATATCCAATGAGAGGCTGATTATGCACTGATATTTTTGGAAATGAGCTGCTTGAGAAAAACATGTGTAAAAACACAAGGCTTGGACCAGCTAATGACCAGCTTAGACCCGCTATCATATTCCAAAACACAGCAATCCAGCCTAAGCTGGATTTTGCAGCAGCGAATCCACTTACATAGTTGAACTCTCGCAAATAATTTGAGCATAAACACAAATATGTGAAGCTGAGCGTTTGCTCTTCGCCAGGAATGCATCAGCGATCACCCCCATGCCTGACCCACTGCTTTATTGGGTCGTTTTCACATGCAATGGACCCTGCACCTGATGAATATGCCAATCCAGAGTAATGAGGAATGCACCTCCATTATCTGGTGTAACTCTGAGAGGAAATATTTGCAGAAATTTGGCAGATTTATAATCAGACGAATAGCACACTGTTATTGTAATTTAGGCAAATCATTGTAAACAACCTCTAAATGGCTTCTTTGTCCTCAGATGGAGAGGCCCATAGAAACCTATCTAATGTAAACCAGCATTTTATTATTTGTTTCCAGGAAACAAATGATGTTACCAACCTTGACTAGCACATTTAAGACTAGGAAGGCACTTATTAACCAAAGGTAACTACATTTACAGTGTTGTTCTAAGGTTTTTTTTTGTGTGTATTCTTCTCTTCCACTATTTTTACAGTGTTTTAAGCCACATGAGGTCAGATGATGCAATAAAAAGTGTGATGGAATCTTCTGCTGGTGGGGATTATAGGGGCACGCATGACTGATGATGGCAGTGAAGCAGCCTCTCACTGAGCTGACCCTATTATCCATGCACCAAAGTACCGGAGAGTGACAGCTGAAACTGAGTAAAAATAGCGCCTATATTTTCAGCTTTCTGCTGCTCCTAAATATTTATCATAAAATGCAGCTCCATCATTTGGATGTTATTGACAGTGTCACAGAGCAGGCAGACTTCATTACAGGGATTCTCTTCAAGATATTTTGAAACAATGGTTTACTTTTTGTGGATTTTCACTTAAACTGTTTGTGATATGGTCAGTTGAATTAATCTAGATTTGAAAGAGCCCTGAAATCAACATTGACTCTTTTGTTTTTCCCCTTTCCTTTCCAATTTAAAGATTTTATACTTTTGATACTTTTTAAATGCTTATATATATATATATATATATATATATATATATATATATATATATATATATATATATATATATATATATATATATATATAAAACCTATATTTAAAATGAAAGTAATCATATAGTGAAATAAGCTATATTTATGTATTTATTGTAAATATATAATTAATTTTCGTTATTTATTGTTTGAAATGTATTTTTATGACTGTCCTAAAGAATCTTTTTATGCTGCTCCATCTCTAGTCAAGTTGTCATTTTGTCAAAATATGCAAAATGTGTGAAAATTATATTTGATACACAAAAAGTGAAATTAGCCTTAGCAAGATGAAGGAATTGGCCAATTTATTCCAAAAATTTTAAAAACACAATGTCAATTACTGAATGCTGTTTAAAATCTGAAATTCGCTTTTGCGCCATTATCTCCTTGTATTAAAATTAATCTTGTTCGCATTCTGTACAGTTCATGCCTGATACCACGATAGTCCATATTTGACCCAAAGTTGGGTTGAAACAACCCAGCATTTTTTAGAGTGTATAATCATTATGAATAAGAAAGGCTTCATCCATCCAATGATTTGAATATATGTAAAAATAAAAAAAGCACTGTTTTCAAAGGCTGATTACCATCATCCTCATCAATGAGATGTATCATGCACAAGCGTTCTGACAAAATACTGATTCATCAGACTAGCTGATTATTTTGGATTTTCAGCAAAGGGTCGAGGGACCATTGCCCTGCACAGATATCTACAATTATCTGGAAGCTCCTTTGAGGTATGAAGTAGGCTATCCTCCACTGACTCATTCTTTAGGTTTACGAGGTGAACTGGCAATCAGGCATGAAAGGCAATTTTTTTTGAAGTGGAAGGCAGCTGTAAAAGTCAGACCCCCATCATGGACAAAGAATGGGATGAATGAAAGGATCTGTTGTGCCCACAAGCATTTCATGCAACTGTTTGAAGTGAAAGCCCTGTAGTGTCCATGTGTATTGTTCTAAGATAGACTTGAGAGTTTTAAAAAAAACTCTATTTACTTGCATTTTCCAGTGTCTTTTGATGTGATATAACTAGGCTTTTCGTATCTCAAATGTCTGTTTGGATTGGGATGGACCATCGAGGCCAGGCCAGAAACCTATATCAGCTATATCTGTAAACTACAAGTTAGGAATAGCTCTCTAGCAACCACCCAAAACAACTTAATTCCATAACAACCCTTGAAGACACCCTATCAACCACCCAAAATACCCTAGCAAGTATTTTGGTTAATTTACAGCAGTTCAAAAGTCAGTACAATTCTTTTAAAGAGTCTCTTGTTTATTGGATCAAGACTACAGTAAAAAAATTTATGCGGTGAAATATTACAGTTTAAAATAACACCTTTTTTTCTATTTAAATATATTTTAAAAAGTAATTTATTCCCGATGCTGAATTTTCAGCAGCCATTACTCCAGTCTTTGGTGTCACATGATCTTTCAAAAATCTTTCTTATATGCTGATTTGCTGCTCAAGAAACATTTATCCATGTTGAAAACCGTTGTGCTGCTGTGACTTCTTTCAGGATTCTTTGATGACCAGAAAATTCAAAAGAACATTTGTCTTGTAACATTATTAATGTTTTTTCTGTTACGTTTGATACATTTATTTATTTGCATCCTCACTGAATAAAAGGATTAATTTCTTAAAAATAAAAAAGTCTTACTAAACCCAAACTGTCACATAGCTGCATGGGGACACAAAGGCTGAGGATCCAAGTGCAGTAGTTTATTAAAGGGTAATCCACAATCATAGTTGAAGTAACAGGCAAAGGTCATGACACTATGAGACAAACCAAAAGCAAGAACAAAGCAAAAAACACTGGAAAGCAAAGGAAACCAGGCTGAAGTATAAAAAAACAGAAAACCAGAATACCAGGGCTAAGAGATGCAGCATGACAAATTCAAGACTTCACAAAGAGTGACTGAAAACACCAAGCTTGTATAGGCAGAGGTAATGAGCAACAGGTGAAAATAATCAGGCATGATGAGTCTGGGCAATGGGTTATGGGAAATGTAGTCCAGGACAGAGTGGCAAAGGTATGGGATGGAGTGCCCTCTGGTGGCTATCAAGGGCACACCAGCTGGTGATTGTGACACAAATGTTTAAACCAGTGGTTCTCAACCCGTGGCTCACATGTGGCCCGTCACGAATTCAAATGTGGCCCACCATGCTGAACACAATTTTTTAAAATTACTTTCAGTTTTACAATTCTTTTTAGTTTTCACATTAATTAAAAAAATTACTAAATAAATATAAGCTATAGCCTAATATTTTTATGTAAAATAATTTTGTTTTTCGTATATTATTTTCAGACATGAGCAGTACTCACATAGCCTAAATAACGTTACGCATTTAAAGTAACGACCAAGTGGCCAGCGGCAGACAGTGAGCATATGCTTTATCAATTTAGCCTTCTCAAATCATCACGACTTGACTAAAATAAAATCTATAGATATAAAACAGTTCAAGCATATAACAATGTTTAAACGTTAAACCTAGATAAATGTGTGTTGTATCCAATAGTTTGCGCAGAGAGTGGAAGCTGAAGCGTATTTTGCAGGACAGAGACGCCAGCGCAATCACTTGCATTTTTTTTCAGTGGATACACCGTCATTTTTGTGCATAAAGGTAATAGTAATACATCATTTGTAACTGTAAAGGGTCTACTTTTATTTGTGTGCACTCACAATATCAACAAAACGTTGAAAAAAACGCTTTCTGCCGTCTCTTCTTCAACAGGAGCGCTTCACAAAAATGAACCGAAACCCAGCGAATACATGCCTCACAGACATGATGAATATATCTATAGAAAGCTTTAAATTACTACTTAACGATATAAAACAAATCAAAAACAAAAACTCTTTCATTATGATCATAATCCGTAAAAATGCACTACTCTCTAAAGGCGTGTCTAATGAAGAGATGGCGAGTCAGGATCGACAACTTCATCCTTTCGACACCGACTCAGAAAACACTAGTTTATTAGTAAATAATTCAAATATCTCTGTACTGTTTCCCCCTGACGTATGGTAATTACTTTTGCCGATGCTTTGCGGCAAACTTAAGCCTATTGCGTGCATTTGAACGCAGAACTCTTCAGCTGCGCTGACGGCACGCACCATGCTGCTGCTGCTGGACACTAAACTATGGCGTTCGGACGGGATCTTTAATATGACGCTGCAACATGCAGTCGTCTCAATGAACGTTTCACTTTTTTTGCTTTAATCCATTCATTTTAAGACGCAGACGAGGCGTAGACGTGACGTAGACGTCACGCAGACGTCACGTAAATCACGTGTGGCAGTGAAGTATGAGCCAGAAGTCACGCATGATTCACGTGTAGCAGTGAAGGTTTTTTTTTTATTTCGCGAACACGTATCATAACACGCTGCTCACACAGCTCAGTGCAGTGTGTCAGCCAATGCACAAATTACTTGCCCTTCATTCATTCCTCTCTTATAACGTGACGTCTGCGTCTGTTTTTTTTATTGCAGTTTTAAGTGCGTCTGTCTTTTTCCTGGCTAACTTATACAATATACATTAATTAATGTGCATATCAAATATAAATATATTAATATAATAATAATAAAATAATTTAGACATATTTTTAGACATGTTTTCATTACACTCTTTGTAAAAGTATAAAGATAACATAAAAAAAGTATAAAAAGTCTATAACATATAAATAACAAATGTCTCTTAAAGGAATCCTTTAGTGAAGTTTGTGTTGCTTATAGGTATACTCATGTCATTTAGTTTTATGAAATCCTTTTTGAATTTTTTTTACATTTGGGGGTTATTGTGTTTTTATCTTTTAAATTTTTAATGTAGCCTACAGCACATCAGTGATGGCCAACCCGTCGATCGCAATCATCTGCTAGATCTGAGACTGTTGCTGTAAAATAATAATAAAATTATAGAAAAATACATTATGCCTGATTTTAGTTCAGATTTCCAAGCGCCTGTCTTCTTTGCTTTATTTTACGTTTGAAACATAATATTTGGATTCTTTGAAGAATAAAAGAACAGCACTTATTTTATTATTCATTTATTTTTTTCCTTTCTTTTTTGAAAGAAAATGAATACTTTTATTCTGCAATAATGTTAAATTGATAAGATTTTTATATTTTGAATAGTAATCTGCCAGGAATCATCAATCAATCCTGTAAAAATATCACAGAAAAATATTAAGCAGCACAATTGTTTCTGACGTTGACAATACATTGAAGGATCATGTGACACACGAGACTGGAGTAATGATGCTGAAAATTCAGCTTTGCATCACAGGAATAAATTTTAACTATATTAAAATAGAAAACCATTATTTTAAATTGTAATGATATTTCACAATATTAACAATATTATGATTCACCTATTTTTGTCGTGTCCTCGTTATCATTGAGAAAACCTATTTCTAATATAAGCTTATTTTAAGTGTCATGATCAGTGAATTATGTGTACCAAACAAGCAAAGAAGAATAAATATATAGGGGTGTGCGATATAGACAAAAATTATATCTCGATATTTTCTGGGATTTTAGCCATAACGATAATCAGACTATATTTTTCTGAGCGTGTTGCGCTGCACGACTGCCGTGGACAGCTGACTCCTTAAGTTTTTTTATATTCTTCATATTCTGCGTGGTCAGTTCACAGCAGTGATAGAAATTAATATTTTCCAACAAAAGTTATTTTGACCCTTTATGGGCATTTTTACTTTTTTCTAGAAGTGTGCATTACCTTTTGTGTCAAATTCTTATTTAATCAATAAAGTGAATTAGAATAATAAGACATTTGGGGCTGTTACCAAACCAATAAAATCATTATAAACAAAATTCATATTTGCAATGCAGAGGAAACACAGAAGCTGCATCTGAA
>NW_015505244.1:1234826-1235973 GCF_001515645.1 Sinocyclocheilus grahami | reverse complement strand
GAATAAATTAATAAATTTTAACTATATTAAAATAGAAAACCATTATTTTAAATTGTAATGATATTTCACAATATTAACAATTCACCTATTCACCTATTTTTGTCGTGTCCTCGTTATCATTGAGAAAACCTATTTCTAATATAAGCTTATTTTAAGTGTCATGATCAGTGAATTATGTGTACCAAACAAGCAAAGAAGAATAAATATATAGGGGTGTGCGATATAGACAAAAATTATATCTCGATATTTTCTGGGATTTTAGCCATAACTATAATCAGACTATATTTTTCTGAGTGTGACGCGCTGCAGGACTGCCGTGGACAGCTGACTCCTAAAGTTTTTCATATTCTTCATATTCTGTGTGGTTAGTTCACAGCAGTGATAGAAATGAATCTTTTCCAACCAAAGTTATTTTTACCCTTTATGGGCATTTTTACCTTTTTCTAGAAGTGTGCATTATCTTTTGCGTCAAATTCTTTTATTTAATCAATAAAGTGAATTAGAATAATAAGACATTTGGGGCTGTTACCAAACCAATAAAATCATTATAAACAAAATTCATCTTTGTAATGCAGAGGAAACACAGAAGCTGCATCTGAAGAGGCATTTAGATGCATTTACACACTGTTTAATGCAGGACATAAATGCTTTTACCTGCAGTTACAAATGCAGAAATAATGTTTTGATATTTTAATCCTAAAACGTTGAATAGCCTTCTGATATTTGAAATTATTTTTTAAAAACTGAAAAGGTACTTAAATGTGAAATTAAAACCGCCAGTAGGTGGCAGAAAGTCACTATTAATAAGTGAGTCATTGTTCATTTAAACAGTTGATTCATTCAGGAACTAAATCCTGTTTCCATCCAATGATTTTTTACGAAAAAATATTTAGATCTTCAAAATTGTTACCAATGTAGCTAATGGAAATGCCATTTATCGATAAAATTTCTCATGTGTCGACATTATCTTTTTCAGTTTAACTTTAGCGCATAAATTCAATATCGATACTTCAAATGTTGCAAAAAATTGTTTGGAAACAATTTTTTTCGAGAAAAGGGGCTTTTAACCCAAATAAATGTGATGTCACATTGCATAATTAGCCTATAGGCAGCGTCTGTGTTCATGGTGTTGCTCACGTTAAAGCAC
>NW_015505244.1:1233277-1234805 GCF_001515645.1 Sinocyclocheilus grahami | reverse complement strand
AGATGCATTTACACACTGTTTAATGCAGGACATAAATGCTTTTACCTGCAGTTACAAATGCAGAAATAATGTTTTGATATTTTAATCCTAAAACGTTGAATAGCCTTCTGATATTTGAAATTATTTTTTAAAAACTGAAAAGGTACTTAAATGTGAAATTAAAACCGCCAGTAGGTGGCAGAAAGTCACTATTAATAAGTGAGTCATTGTTCATTTAAACAGTTGATTCATTCAGGAACTAAATCCTGTTTCCATCCAATGATTTTTTACGAAAAAATATTTAGATCTTCAAAATTGTTACCAATGTAGCTAATGGAAATGCCATTTATCGATAAAATTTCTCATGTGTCGACATTATCTTTTTCAGTTTAACTTTAGCGCATAAATTCAATATCGATACTTCAAATGTTGCAAAAAATTGTTTGGAAACAATTTTTTTCGAGAAAAGGGGCTTTTAACCCAAATAAATGTGATGTCACATTGCATAATTAGCCTATAGGCAGCGTCTGTGTTCATGGTGTTGCTCACGTTAAAGCACCCTTTCCCTGTAGTTCAAAAGTGCATTAAACCATATTCATATTATTAAATTGCATCTAAAATTATTTTATATTTGGTAAGAAAAAGACAAGTTACCTCTCAAACATACTTATCTTAATTTGATGTTCCTTATAACCTATACGTTTACGTCATTTTTTACACTGCACTGCTCAGTTTAAATAGCCTGTAGTCCG
Organism: Sinocyclocheilus grahami; assembly: GCF_001515645.1. Classification (NCBI taxonomy): domain Eukaryota; kingdom Metazoa; phylum Chordata; class Actinopteri; order Cypriniformes; family Cyprinidae; genus Sinocyclocheilus; species Sinocyclocheilus grahami. The sequence goes on along the minus strand of NW_015505244.1, from coordinate 1,234,074 downwards.
TGCCGTTCAGTGTGACCACCATACCCCTGTGATATTACTATGCCAAGCACATTTTGTTTTACGTGGATATTGGAACGCGAAGTACAACATTTTAAATTAATTCGTTTTGACTTGTTAGTAGCTTCTTATATTTTTTTATTCTTGTTTTGTTCTGAGTTCTGTTCTACCATTAAATTTAAAGTATTTGAAGGGAACTAAAATATCATGGTTTTCAATGTTTGACTGACTGTATATTATTATGACAATGAACAGTTAGTAATGCTTAACTGCGCGAGTAAGGCGCCGGCACGATCACTTGTTGTTTTTTTTTTTTGTTTTTTCCTTTTAAAATGGGAAACAACGCCGGCACGATCACTTGTTGTTTTTTTTGTTTTGTTTTTCCTTATAAAAGTGGAAAACAACTTACACCCTTAATTAGTATGGGAATATTAACCCATACTAAACGATCTGCTCATATTACCCCTATCTTATTTAAACTCCATTGGCTCCCTGAATCATCTCGCATTACTTACAAAATTCTTCTGCTTACTTTTAAATCACTCAATGGCCTTGCTCCTCCTTATCTCTCTGATCTACTGTCTCCTTACGTTCCGCCACGATCACTTCGATCTGCAGGGTGTGAACTTCCTACTGTACCTAGATTTCATCTATCTTCAATGGGTGGCAGGTCATTTTCCGTAATTGCACCTAAACTATGGAACTCTATACCACTGGCACTAAGGACAATAACCTCACTCTCTGTATTTAAATCACAACTCAAAACCTACTTGTTTACCCAATACTATCAGTCATAACAT
>NW_015505244.1:1226968-1227715 GCF_001515645.1 Sinocyclocheilus grahami | reverse complement strand
TTTTTTACACTGCACTGCTCAGTTTAAATAGCCTGTAGTCCGTGCCGTTCAGTGTGACCACCATACCCCTGTGATATTACTATGCCAAGCACATTTTGTTTTACGTGGATATTGGAACGCGAAGTACAACATTTTAAATTAATTCGTTTTGACTTGTTAGTAGCTTCTTATATTTTTTTATTCTTGTTTTGTTCTGAGTTCTGTTCTACCATTAAATTTAAAGTATTTGAAGGGAACTAAAATATCATGGTTTTCAATGTTTGACTGACTGTATATTATTATGACAATGAACAGTTAGTAATGCTTAACTGCGCGAGTAAGGCGCCGGCACGATCACTTGTTGTTTTTTTTGTTTTGTTTTTCCTTATAAAAGTGGAAAACAACTTACACCCTTAATTAGTATGGGAATATTAACCCATACTAAACGATCTGCTCATATTACCCCTATCTTATTTAAACTCCATTGGCTCCCTGAATCATCTCGCATTACTTACAAAATTCTTCTGCTTACTTTTAAATCACTCAATGGCCTTGCTCCTCCTTATCTCTCTGATCTACTGTCTCCTTACGTTCCGCCACGATCACTTCGATCTGCAGGGTGTGAACTTCCTACTGTACCTAGATTTCATCTATCTTCAATGGGTGGCAGGTCATTTTCCGTAATTGCACCTAAACTATGGAACTCTATACCACTGGCACTAAGGACAATAACCTCACTCTCTGTATTTAAATCACAACTCAAAACCT
>NW_015505244.1:1213465-1226957 GCF_001515645.1 Sinocyclocheilus grahami | reverse complement strand
TTTTTGTTGCATTTACTATTCTTTGTTTGTTACTTATTGACACTATGCTTTTTCTGTTGTTACTTATACTATGTTATGTATCTCTGTTTCCAGTACATAACTGTGCCATGATATGCAACTGCAATCATGTCTATCCCCGGCAAAAGTCCACTTAATTTGATTAATTGATTGTGAAATGACTGTTTATGATTATGTGAATCGACTGTCTATTGTGTTACTGCTTTTGTACAGTGTCCTTGAGCTTGGGAAAGACACTATATAAATTAAACATATTATTATTATTAATTAATGCATTTAGCAGACGCTTTTATCCAAAGCGACTTACAGTGCATTCATGCTATACATTATTTACCAGTATGTGTGTTCCCTGGGAATTAAACCCATGACCTTTTGCACTGCTAACGCAATGCTCTACCACTGAGCCACAGGAACATCATTATTATTATTATTATTATTATTATAATAAAAACAATAAAAACAAAACATTGTGCTTTTGTAAAATAAAGGAAATAAACAGGATGCCTTTTTCTCAAGAGCGCATCACAAAAATGAGCCGAAATTTTGCATTTAGGCTGCTAATTGTTGCATAGGTTTTTTTTCTTTCGTTTTGTTAATTTATTATTTAGAAAAATATATTTTGCATATATGCCTATTTATTTCTTTTATATAGCCTATAGCTTTATTATGTTTTTCTGCATTTGCAGAAGCGCTACAGGTGCGTGACATGACCATATGAATCCTCACGTTCTGTTGTTTATGCTGCTTTTTGCGTGTATAAAATTAATCCCAGGAAAACAAATATAGGTATTGTTATTGGGTCACAGCCACGTATCAAATCAAATTTCATTTAATTGTAATTTAACATAATGTTGTCGGTTAATAATGGCTTACTGACCGTCGGTTGTTGGTTAGGAGAAATAAAATCAACGAAATGAACATTTCCTCTAAAAGTTAATCAGAAAAATAATGATAATACAACTGCAGATATTTATGAATAATGCTTGATGATCAAGTATCTAAATAGTCTATAACAAAGTACAAAAAACAACAACAACAACAACAACAACTCATGACACTTGTTAAAAACTATTTCATGCAGGCCTATACAATGTAATAATAGCCTATGATATATAATAAAGTTTTGTTTCAAATGGTTGAAGAACAGGCTACTAGCCTGTATAATTTACGTAATAGGTGAAATTATATATGGAAACGGCTCAAGGGCAATTTTTTCTTTGCAATACACCAAAACTTTTGCAACAATTCGTTTTTTTAGGGATGATTTCATCACGCACAGCATTTTGTCGGTTAAAGATGTGGCTCTGTTTGGAATTAGCATTTTTTTAGTGGTGAAATAGAGCAAAAATAGGCAATATGGTGTCTAAAACGTAAGTCTGTTAATATTAACCTCTTGTTTATTTAACTGTTGTATAAAATCAATATCACATTTGTGATTTTTGCAAAAAAAAATAAAAATGGCACTCTTTGTGTGATATTATTAAATAAGTATATAGGCCTACATTTTCTGTCTACATATTTTGAATTTTGGGAGCATTCTAAATGCATGTTATTAGACTGAATCATGCAGTGAAAAAACACACATAAAATATGATGTAACATGAGCAGTTCTAAATTGAATAGGCTAGCAGTCGAATCTTTTCATTTAATGATAATTTTCACTAAGTTTCAAGTATTATAGTTTCATTAAACCCCCCCCCCTCCGGGACCCCCCCTCAATTTGAACACTGAAAAATGTTTACCATTACCTTTTGTAAAGTACTGCAGTTTTTCTGACCCGTTATCTAGGCCTGTTGTTTCTCTTCCTTCCTTAAAAATATGTAGGCTAATATAGATCTCTTCGATAATAAGTGTGTATTAACAAACTTATTTATAAAGAATTTAAACGTAGCTATTATCACAGGAGATTATCAGAGCTATTTTCTGAGAGATGATGAACCCTCAGTAATAGATAAAGCTTTTTCCTTTTATCTTACATTTGCTCCAAAGGTCAAGGTGACACATTACATAATTATGTTTAGGATTTACCCTGTTAGTGATTTTATACAGAAAATATTTCATTTTTAAGTGGGCCCATGTGGTTCTTGTTATTCTTTTCCTGAAACATTTGATCACCTATTCTTTTACTGAGAGGTTACTTCTAAATTCTGGTTTGATATTCATTGTTGGTTGTCAGTAAAAATGGAAACAATTCCTCCATTTGTTTTGCAAGATATCTTCTTCTTTAAGTGTGATTTAAATTCTCTTTTATTTGGATGTTGTCAATTTTGTTTTATTTTTGAGTAAATATCATATTCATACATGCAAAAGGTAAAAAAAAAGGTAAGCCGTCCTTGTTTCAAGTACATTAAAAAACTAAATAGAAAGTCTGAAACTCTTTGCCACTCTATCTCAAAATATTTATTATTTTAATGTATTTTTATTTGATGTTTTTTTGTACAATGGCATATAGAAATGGTCTCGTGTTGTTTCCACCAGTGCGGCAATCTTTTTTCATCACTAATTGATGGATGTCTAAAATATAAAAATAAGGAGAAGCCTAAAACAGGCCCGAGGCCCTGCCCGCGTCTGAACTATGACGTGAAAATTGTCCCGAAGCCCAGCCCGAGGGGCGTAAAAAAGTCGGGGCCCGTCGGGCCCGGGCTGAAATGCAGGGCTCTAGCTCTGATCTAGCACACAGAAAACGATTTGACTGAAAATGTATAAGAAGAGACGAAAGAAAGATAGTGGTCATCTACGCAATTCAGAAAAAGAGGGGGCTTTTCTGCATTAGGTATGTTTTTTTTTTTTTTTTACTCTTTTTACAGCAGTTATTGTTCATTCTAAATGTATTTTTAATGTAGAATATGTGTTACATAAATACATGAAATGTAGAACATATAAAAAAGCGCTCGTGGCTCGTCTGTCAGTGGGTGCCCCCCCCCCACGCATAAAAGTGAAACTCCGCCTATGATTGTGCGGTTACTCCTTTCGAGCCGAATTTCACAAAATTGGGTGTTATATATGGGGAGTAGAATTATTTATTTATTTCAATGAATGTAATCGATTAGATATTATAATATTTAGGCTATAATATTATAAATCAGGTTGGTTTGTATTGCTGACGTAATATGTAAATGATATGCGTGCGGCCCGCCAGACTGGCACTTAGACCATAGTGCGGCCCGGTGGAAAAAAAAGGTTGAGAACCACTGGTTTAAACAATAGTTTACATTTCTGTTTATTCACTTGGCAGACGCTTTTATCCAACATGAATTACAGTGTATTCCTGGTGTACATTGTTTTTTAGTTTGTGCATTGAAACAGCGGTAGATTTTTTTTTCTTAGGTAAAGAACATTTAGGCATTAATTGATAGGATTGGTTCTCAGGGTTTAAGGATAAGAAGCTTGGTAGCTAATTAATCTAGAGGGAATTTTTTAACAATCTATGTGAATCTTCAAAGGTCTGCTGGGATTATTTGATAGTTATTGCAGTTAGAAATGGATTCTATTGTGATGTGTAGAATTTTGAATAGCATGAAAGTATCAATAACATGAATTTATTTGGCGTAATGTTGAACATGGCACAAAAAATATCCAGCCTTAAAAATTACTACTGAATTGCATCATAAATGATACAATGTGAACTCTGAAAAAGCAGAATTTATGGCATATAGGTTAGGTGCCATTCACTAACCACTTATTTGCAAAGCAAACATATACAGTGTACTGTAAACTGGTGCAAGATCTACACCTGAATGATTTTGTTTTGGAAATAAGTTGCCCTCATGTACAGCCCATCTGTAGGTAACTGTTATACACTGGCAGATGAGCTGTAGTGTATTGGCAGCCATCTTTTGGAAGACATTAAGTGGGATGATTCTTCTTTTGGGTTGTATAATGGTCAAGGAGGGCAATTTGCAAAACCAAATACATCCTATAGTGCAAACACTGTTGCCTTCCCCTATATTTTAGGTGAAAATCCTGATGAACTCATTCAAGATTGGTTTCATGAGCATTAGGATGCAATCACATGCCTTTCATGATCTTCAGTCACTGAATCTAAACATTGAGACACAGATTACCATTTCCCTTATCCTTCAAAAATAATGTGGTTTTCCATTTTGTAAAATAGTTTTTCCTTCATTTTTACACCAGTTCTATTCAACAACAACATTTGAAGTTGAACTAAACCTGTAGAGGAGCTAACCTGTATTATTAGCCCAGAATTAGTAACCAAGACAGTACATTCTACAGTACATTTTCTCTTCAGAGTTCCCTAGTCAGTGTGTTTAAACATAAACAGCTTTCAGCAGCTGGACTTGCACATTTGTCTGAATTCAATTTAAACCTCAATCCTGTGATGATTACATTTAAATGTCTACAATCTATGTGCTGACCCATCCTCACATGCATATACTTAGTGCCTGAATGAGGTGAATTTTTAAACTGGCCACTTGCTTCTGGAATATTCCTCTGTAGCTTGGAGAGGATGAATAAGATAAACTAGCTGTCATTTTTCCGCATTCATAGTCAAGAGCCAACTCACCTTGCCTCATGAATCAGACAGATGCATTCTGGGGGCATGAGGAACGCCATAAATATTCAAAATATTACGGGAAAAGCAATAAGCTGATACCGTATCTCAGTTTATTGTGCTTACAGGTGTCCAACTGAAGGATGAGGGAAGTGGGAGTTTTAGAACCCTCATGTTACTTTTAAATAAACCTCAGTTAAATTTAGACAGTGTTCTAGACTAATGAATTTTTAAAAAAACATTCTGCAGGATGTTAGTGTCATCAATTGATCAAAATATCAATTTAAAGTGTTACCAATATGTATAGAAAGTATTCTTAATACATACAGTAGTTAGTTATACTCAAATCTAAATGATGTTTTATGCTTTTGTACAACATCAGGAGGGTTATATTGAGTAATATGATATTGAGTTAATGTTAAGCATTGTTCTTTATTCTTTTGCCAGGCTGCAAAGGGATGTGGGATATTATTGCTTGCTGGCCATCAGCCAAAGTTGGAGAACATGTGGTTATTCCATGTCCAAATTACTTCAGATACTTCTCTGATCTTCATGAGGGTAAGTTGAAATCACCATCAAAATACTTTGATGAACTTCAAGGCATTAAGCAACAGCTGTAACTCTTGTAGAACAGTGCAGAGTGTCGTTTGTCATTTTGTCAGCCTCAGTCATGGGCTGTCATGGGCTGTAACATCGATGCAAAAGCGAATGTTTCGAGGCACTTCAGTGTCTGAAGTTGTTCATAAGCTAATCTGAAACTCCCACATATTATGGCAAGCCGTTTTGACTTTTATTCATTCTCAGGATATGAATTCTTGATATCAACAATTACTTTTCAACTAGTAAAAACTATAATTACAGATATCAAGAATTATAGTTTTTACTAGTTGAAAAGTAATTCTTGATATCAGGAATTACTTTTCAACTAGTAAAAACTATAATTACAGATATCAAGAATTATAGTTTTTACTAGTTGAAAAGTAATTCTTGATATCAGGAATTACTTTTCAACTAGTAAAAACTATAATTACAGATATCAAGAATTATAGTTTTTACTAGTTGAAAAGTAATTCTTGATATCAGGAATTACTTTTCAACTAGTAAAAACTATAATTACAGATATCAAGAATTATAGTTTTTACTAGTTGAAAAGTAATTCTTGATATCAGGAATTACTTTTCAACTAGTAAAAACTATAATTACAGATATCAAGAATTATAGTTTTTACTAGTTGAAAAGTAATTCTTGATATCAGGAATTACTTTTCAACTAGTAAAAACTATAATTACAGATATCAAGAATTATAGTTTTTACTAGTTGAAAAGTAATTCTTGATATCAGGAATTACTTTTCAACTAGTAAAAACTATAATTACAGATATCAAGAATTATAGTTTTTACTAGTTGAAAAGTAATTCTTGATATCAGGAATTACTTTTCAACTAGTAAAAACTATAATTACAGATATCAAGAATTATAGTTTTTACTAGTTGAAAAGTAATTCTTGATATCAGGAATTACTTTTCAACTAGTAAAAACTATAATTACAGATATCAAGAATTATAGTTTTTACTAGTTGAAAAGTAATTGTTGATATCAAGAATTCATATCCTGAGAATGAATAAAAGTCAAAACGGCTTGCCATACACATATTCACTAGAGTAGTTTCTTTGATATCAGAATTCTCAAGGCATAATACATTTTTCCCCTCTAGAAAACTAGATTTTAGTGGTATGATGTCATGGATGTACAAGTGGCTAAAAACATTAATATCATGTTTTGTAGAATTCATAGAATGATTAAAGGAATTTAGTTATTTCAGACATTAAACTAATTATAGACAATGCAATCTTGTATAGTATATATAAATGCAAAACAACTGGTGACTGGGGGTCAGATTTTATATGCAGTACCGCTGCTCTGAGTGGATGGAATGGCTAATTCATTAGGAGGCAAATCAGACTCATTGACTGCCATTAGGTCACACTTGTTTATCTGAGAATTCTGTCTCAGTCACATCCCACCAGGAACTATTAATTAAACTCATTAAAAGTCTGGCAGCAACCAAAGTTCAACAGACATATATTATCCTGTTATACAAAGGATGTCTTAGTGCAAAGTTCTAGAAATTTATGTTTAGCCTAGTTTTTAAAAATGTATATTTATATACAATTTATATAATAATTTATTAATTTTGTCACTTTAACTTTTTTAATCTTAAAAGTAGGGGTGCAACGGTTCAACTTACTCACGGTTCGGTTTGTATCACGGTTTTAGAGTCACGGTTTCGGTACGGTTCAGTATGTGCTATGTTTAGGGAAAAAACTGTATTGTCAAATAAAAATAAAGAAAATAAGAACACATAATCTAACTACAAACAACAGCACAAATAATTACAATAGAGCAAAGATAAATAAACAAATAAAATAAACAGTGCTTTTCAGGTTTTTTAGTAGGTCTAACATTAGTTTTTAGGTACAGAAATTGAATAAAAGTAATCAAATGTAAAATAACATTGCATATTTGACTGTATAAATTAAAGATTAATTTATACAGCACGCAAGTTCACGTCTTCTGGCTCTTTAATATTTAAACTGGCATGGCTTAAATGAGTTTAGTTTAAACACAGATAGCAACGTGTGCTGTTCAGGTCTCACCTGCGCTATCAACACGTGATGGCAGCATAAATGACAGTTATTCCAGCATAAAGCACTCGCATTGAACAAAGAGTGACTTGTTTGTCCACGTATTGTTTTTTTCTCTCTCTCTCTCATCGCTCTTGTTGTAATGTATTGGGAAGCCAGAATTTGTATCCATCAACAGAAACATGCATTAGCCGAACTCTAACAAACTTATTACAGATAATTACCTATTACAGATGCACTGTCAGATTTAAGTTGAACCGTGGTCCTAGTGCATGCCGAACCGTGTGTGGAGAACTGTACGGTTCGATTTTTTACCGAGAATCGTTGCACCCCTACTTAAAAGATATTGACCAATAACCAGCTAGTTAATAAGCTTAATCATGATCATAATATTAATTTCTTATTTTTAAACAATGATACAATTCTTAATTTTAAATTGTATAGAACATGTTACAAATATTAAATATCTTTACTTTACTACTACTTTTCAAGGTTAGATTAAACTGTTTGCCTGGCACTATATATTGTGCATTTTAAAATATATATTATTGGGTTTCCTTATACATAACATAAACGCAATCCAAACAGAGGTTAACAGAACAGGCACAATAAAATAAATAATAATAATAATGTGTTGAAAATCATTCTTCTTCTGAAATGGCGATCTTAATAAATTTCTCCCAGATGTCTATTCCATTCAGTCTTGCTAACCTTTTTATTTTCATATGATGCACTCTCAATCATTGATTCGAACTACATCCTAATTGTAGGAGATGTGCATATGCATTTTTAATCTGTTCATTTATTAACAAATAGTCCTTTTATATTATACCTATATGTTATTTGGCATATTCGTGTCTGAGATCACTATAGTGAAAATCTGGATTAAAAAAATTATGGACATAAACCGAAAGCTATAGGATTTTAACAAAAGAAATATTAAAAAACACTTACATTATTTTAATAGTGATAATAGGCATTATAATTTGTAAAGACAAAATAAAAGCATTTTATTTATACCAGTAGCCTCAGACTTTTGAATTCAACTGTAAATATAAACTGCAGCTCTATTGTAGATTAACTGTTGAAGGTAACATTCATCAAAATCTGCAATGTTATAGATATGTCTAGATTTGCAAAAATGTCCATGTGTAATGCAGAATGTGCATCAGGTACAATCTAATGGAAACCAATATTGATTCCATATAATGGAAATACAGTCTGTGTTGGAGGATAAAAAGTGTTTCTGCAGTGATGAAAGAGGTTTGAAAAAGAGAGCACATCTGCTTTGAGGAACTCTGGATTTCAGCAATTATTTTTGAACACACTGAACACCTTCGAAATGACCAGCTGTGAGAATGTAAGATTTCGTGATTTTTGTTTGAAATGTCCTTTCATTTTTTTCAACTGCTCATTCGTGCAGCAGCTAGTTACATGGAACTGTTGAAAGTGGACCGTTATGTGGTCATAGTGGTTCCTAGCTAGCAGTCTGGATAGAAGACGCAGCCCTTTGTTTAACACAGCTGTGTGAGAGAGTTTTCACACCAGTGACATTTCTAGGCTAAAAGAATATTGGAGAAATGAGTTTGAAGTTGTTGTGATGATGAAGAGCCAGTGCTGATGACTCAAACATAAATCTGTGTTGTTAGCAACCAAAGGGCCTTTCGCACCGCTTTAGTTCCAGAACTAAATGTACAGTACTAAAGTACTGTTTTTTTTTTTTACTAAAGTAAAAACGGCAAAGCGCAATGCCCTTAAAGCACACTAAATCCCCACTATCTCGAATACCGCTGTTCTGGAAATAAATCGTGAGACTTTTTGCCGAGATCTCACGAGAGGTCACAGAAACCTTTCCAATGCAAGTTAAATATTAATATAATAATTAGATATTACATATAATTTGGTAGAAAAACTGTGTTTTTTTTGGTGCAAAGATGAGTAGTGGTGATATTTATTTTGTACAACATTTGCAACTGCTTTTTATCACTTAATTAGAAGCACCACAAATTAAAATTATGTCATGTTATAGGGACTACTGAACAGACATTTAGAAGTTGATTTTAAAATGCAAAGTATTTAAAATTAAAATAAAGCTATGTAAACACTTGCATTATAAGTGTGTCCCATCAGGTAATGAAAAGTTCGACACACACTTGTGGTCTTCATCCTCATTTGAACACTTGGGCCAAATACAGGAAATACGTCATATAAGTATTCAAGTGGTTAAGTGCAAAGACCGCAAGTGTGGGTATTTGGACAAGGCATCAGTTCTCGAAAAAGGCAGTCCGGTACTAAAATCGCACCCAGTTCCGGCGGTGCAAAAACTCCAAAACGTGAGTAGATCAACAATTAGTTCTGGTACTATTAAAAAGTTCCTGTGGTGCGAAAGGCCCTCAAGAGATAGATAACAGAGTGTTACTTCTCTGGGAAATGGACAGTTTTATCTCTCAGGGGTTGATTTTTATTAAATCAAACAGATTTCAACATTTTTCTTTTTGTTAGATAAAGGTCACTTTAATGAAGGCCATTTCAAATGTCTTTTATTTATAGATGTTATTCTTTTACCCTTTTCTCAGATCCAGACAATTAATCTTAAAATGTGAAAATGCATCATAAAAGGTACTTTCTTAAAACATAAATCATAGAACATTTGAATATAATTTTTGTATTATGTTTTTCTTTTAAGTGTTAGTTTATATATATATATATATATATATATATATATATATATAATTATTTATTTTTTTATCACCTCATCACCTGTTTTTATTTCATAAGAATAAACAAGTACTTTCATAGTCTGTTTCTGGATGTAAGGTGTGTTACTGAAGCATTTATTAAGTTGCTCAACCTCATCATTTAATTAAAGTGTAGGCTTTAGTCTTACTCTTGTTTTGTCGTTCAGTCCTTTCAGGAGTGCTTAATTAATGAATGCTTGATTAATGAGGCACAGTGTGTCACTGTTTTTTTAGTGCTTAAAGCATTAGTTTATTCAATCATCTAGCAAAGCTGCTTGTTTCATATGCAGCCAAGTATGAAGTTGGCCACATTTGAGTGCTGAATATAAATGTAATCAAATTCATTGATCTTTCACAGAAAGTAGATCAGTCATGCATTCTGTAACTTATATGACTCCCCACAGCCAAATACAGAAGCCCCTCTAGTGCTTCCTCATTATTTGATGAGCAAGTTTTTTATAATAAAGCACATATTAATGCCTTATTTTGCATGACCATATTTTTGATTGCTTAATCCTACCTCATACCTAAACTTAACAACTACCTTACAAACTATTAATAAGCAGCAAATTAAAAGTTTATTGAGGCAAAATTAAATGTAAGGTGAGGTGAATGTCAATGCAATAAAGTCAATAAAGGTCAATGCAACACTGAACCTTTTATCACATTTATTATATACATATTATATTATATATGCAGTGACCGGTGACTTAATTTCCACTTCCTGTGAGGTGATATATTATTTCCTATGCCACCTACAGTGTCTATTGAAATGAAGCTTCCCTATGATTGGGAAGCTTAATATAGTCGAACATCCTGTAAAGTTTATTTCAGAAGGCACTGTCACAAATGATACATACTGTACTGGTGCAGATGGTGAAATACTATTCAGGAGCAATTTCTTTTACTTAAGTCCTACACATTTCTGATGGATTTTCAGTTAAAACATACAAGTACCGTACAATGCTCTTTCTGAATGGGAAAGGACAGATTATGCTTTTCAGAATGATAAAAGTCTGTCCATTGTTTAATTCTAAGGATTAATGTGACATTCTGGATTTGCTTCATGGGATATCTGTGGCTTATGACAAAGCCGGCGGTCCACTGGAATAATGCGTGAGGATGGATATATTGCATGTGGGTGTTTGCACCCATAGATAAATGTGAGAGGGTTGGCGTCAACCTTACATGACAAACAAAGCTTACACTAATAGCAGAGAGTAAACATCCCCTTCAATAAATTTACACAAGCTTTCAGGTGCTGGTTTTTAAGTAACATGTTTGTATAAATGCAATGTATTAAATTTAGCTGATTTTAATCCATGTCTTTTTGAAAATCACAACAATATGCATATCAGATCAAGCAGGGAGTAGCATCAGGTATTAGATGGATTAGATTATAGCGAGTTAAAAAGAATCTTAATCCTACATCATAAGCATGATGCACCTTTTATTATTAATGTTATAATTTCTTCAAATCAAGGCTACTTTTTTATGGGGGTAATCATTACTAAAAGTGTCTCATGATTCAGATGTTCCATCTAAAAGAAGACACATGCATACATGCATGTCAAGCACCTAGAAGTCGAAAGTCAACTGCACAGTTTTCAAATTGTTTTAGATGGGATCATTTCGCATTTTATTATCATGTTGGGATTATCTGATCAGCTCTTCATACTCTTGCAAAAGAAAATATAATCCTGTTTTTTTTTGTCTTGTGTCTTCTGATAATGTTCTGTCAGCTTGTCTTGTGATTATTTGCATTTTGCTTGCAAGATTCTAAAGAGAAAAATTATTTATTAAATGCATGCTGTTTATGCTTGTATTATTTTTTTTATTCAAAACTATTTCAGGTAAAACACCTCTGTATTATATTATATTATATTATATTATATTATTACTCTTGAGTTCCACTTCAAGAGTATAATCTGCAGACCACAAAACATCTCAAATCTACAGGAACCACCAGCTATCTCAAAACAATTGCAGTTACCTCCAGTTTTTAGTCATCTAAAATTGCCCTTAATTTATATAGTGTATCTTACAATAGCTTCAATTTTACTGATCTATAATTTGTCAGGCTGCTGTTTTATTCTCTTTTTATTGCCCACTAAATGAACCGTATAATTGTCAGCAACAGAAACACTTTAATTGATGTTAATCACAAGTTAATGTTAAAGCATATTAATCAGTTCATTAATCATTGCATTAGTTGATTAATCTGTTGTTAATTTAATGTTTGTGCTTTCCGTCAATAAATTTATTTTGGTCTATTTTCTTAATGAGCCATTCAGCCAGTTAACTTGCAGACACAGAAACCTTCACGTACAGTACCAGAGAAGTGCTGCTTTTGTAGCCTTGACATACTGCAGCTGTTTAGTACTTACCATTATTGACTATTTATGGTGCATCTTCCAAATGATGAATGAACAGATCAATACACATTAAATGACCAATAAATCTCTCAACAGCTTATCAAAGTGACAAAATACATTAATGACAAAAATATTGTCTTTGGTTCCCTTTCAGTCGGTCACTCTCGACGTCACGTCGGATGACCGACGAAATTGGGATCTCGCTTAGAGGGACCAATCTACTTCGAGTGTAAACTAAACGAGCCAATGCACATTGGCATGCGATTATTGCATCCAGCTGCTGCTGATCACAGCGTTGAGTATAAGTAGGCAGCAGATGCAGCGCATATTCAGCTTTTCGCTTCGGAGCCGAGCGATCACATCGTTCTGCTCCTGACTACTCTACTGAGAGAAGAAGACTGAACAAGTTCAGCGTGCTCTTGGAGAGCTCTTCGTGTTGGCGGACGGCGCTTCAGCGGTGGTGGTTTCCCGTGTCGAGTGGGTTGCACACATCAGGCTGCACTACCCCCTGTTTGTGTTGCAGATGATCATCTTCCCTGTGCACCTCAGCACGCTAAAAAAGCTTTTTCCTCTAAAAGAGCAATTTCGGGTGCGTCTTTTTAAAGACGACGTTGCTTGGCAAACTTGACGTTACGTCTTTATAAAGACGATGTGGGTCTTGCTATAGACAACGTATCACCCGGGCGTTCTGGATGCGGTCGTTACCTGGTGCTGGGTGATGGTCACGATCGCTGCCTCTCGTGCCTGGGCATGAAGCACGCTGAGGTGGCTTTCGGGGATGGTTCATTCTCCCATTGCGGGGATATGACCATCTCGGCGTTGCGGACCGGACTCCGTTACCTGCAAGGGGGCGGAGTGCCCATGCCACTGCCTAGATCTGGGGTTCCCTCTGGTGGCAGCCGGGGGCGTCCTTTTTCTGGCGGTGGGCGGACTGGTCTTACGGTCACGGTGAGGAATTCCCCTCTGGGGATGCCCAAGCCCGCCGGCACTTCGAAACCAGCGGAGCTCTCAAAAAGAGCAGGCTGGGCCCTCCCGGGGGGTACCACCTGTTTCTTCTGAGGCTCCACCCGACGATCGGATGTCGATTGCAGCATCGGAGGGTGAACAAGAGCTTTCTGGAGAGGAAGATTCGGCTGCGCTGCTCTCCTCCGGGACCGTAGCAATGCCTGAATCAGATCCAGAAATAATGGCTATGCTTTCC
>NW_015505244.1:1187924-1212659 GCF_001515645.1 Sinocyclocheilus grahami | reverse complement strand
GCACTGGCACACAGCTGGCCGCGGGGCCTTCGCAAGTATGCATTTCCCCCAGTGAGCCTTCTGGCACAGTTGCTGTGCAAGGTCAGGGAGGACGAGGAGCCGGTCCTGCTGGTGGCACCCTATTGGCCTTCCCGGACCTGGTTCCCTGAACTAATGCTCCTCGCGACAGCCCCTCCTTGGCCGATTCCTCTGAGGAAGGATTTACTGACTCAGAGACGGGGCACCCTTTGGCACCCGTGTCTAGACCTCTGAAAACTTCATGTCCGGTCCCGTGCTGCTAACCACGACCCCGTACAACATTGCTTCCGAAACCTCCTTCGTGAAGGTTCGAGCTTCCGTAACGCCCCTGTTCCAAGTAGAACGGGTACGTTTTCCCAGTGTTATCCAGTCTTACTCATTGGGTAGTGCCATAGCAGCAGTAGCTGGTCCTCTTGTGAAGAAGCCCTGGCCTACGCCAAAAAGTAGGTGCGCAGGTGGCTTCCACAGGACACTGGAAGGGGCAGTAGCTGTGGCCCTTTGCTAGGATCTTTTTTTTTTTTCAATTTTCAAAAGGGGAAAATAACAGCAAAATGTTGTTTTATTTTAGTAATGGCACAGATTCATGTTGTTTACTTGATTCTTCCCAGGGTGAGTCGGAGGCCAAAACTAGACAAAACAATGGCCAATGAATTTTTAACAAGTAGACAGTAAAGCAGACCTTATTGACATTTCCCTTGTTTTGTCAGCTTCAAATTTAGTCCAAAGTGTGATTTGCTACTTGCATTAAGATATTAGTATGGAAAAAGTAAAAAATTCCTGTAATTGGCCAAAAATCTTTCCAACATTTGAAAAATGGTTTGTACTGTACCTGCAAGTATGATTCATTCAGCAGCAGACATGAATGTTATATAGGTGGAGGTCACTTCCTGTCAGGGCAGGCACAGGTGGTCTTTGTGCGTAGATATGACACATTTAAGTTGTTTCTGCTGGCGTTTGTTCCTTTGGAAATTATTATTTTTTTGTTTGTGTTTTTAAAGTGTGTTCTGTGTTTCAATTTGAGAACACTGTTGTATAGCTCTGTTCAGTGTTCATTTTGTAATGTTATGAAACAGCTTCTTTCAGCATTCACATAACAAGCACACTGAAGAGAAACCACACAAGAACTCATTCACCTAGTCTTTTTAATTCAAGCTTGAGTGAAATTGATTGGTTAGTTTTGGATCAATACATGGCATTGTAACATGGGACCCACTATGAATGCACTAAGTAAGGAACTAAGTGTCCTTCCTCCTGAAGTATACATCATATTTTTCAAACTCTGTGGACCGTAAGACAATACTGTCTCTAAATGAATCATCCTTGTGGGATACCTACACCTAGTCCATGAATATACCCCTTATTTTTATGCAAAAGGTTTTTGGAGAAGTCAGATTGTGGGATAATCTAAATTCTCTCAGAATTAATTGAACACTAGTTTATTGGTCTCAACTACATTTTCAGTAGTGTAACAGTAGTTGTTTTCAAAGTACTATAGCTTTTCCAGTAACAAGCTAATCTTTTTTAACGAGTAGTGCAAACGTAAAAGTCAGATTCATTCTAATGAAATGGTTCTCTCATGCTGTATATGGAGTGGGAAAGTGGGATACAGTTCTCTCTTCCATACTGTATATCGGGGTTCCTCAAATTTTGCCCTGGAGGGCCAATGCGCTGCAGAGTTTAGCTCCAACTCTGATCAAACTCACCTACCTGTAATTTTCTAATGATCCTGAAGACATTTATTAGCATGCTCAGGTGTGTTTGATTAGGGTTACTAAACTCTGCAGGAAAGTGGATCTCGTGGACCAGATTTGAGGATCCCTGCTGTATGTGGAGTTGGAATGTCTGATTCATTCTAGTTAATCGATTTATTCTTAACAGTTCTCTCTCAAATGTAGAATCTGAAATGAATGGATTAATTCTAGTGGATGGATTCATCTTAAATGGTCCTCGCTGTCATTGCTAAAATCTGATTAAATTAAGTGAAATGGTTCCTAAACGATTCTCTTTCTCACATGTAGAGTTGGAAAGTCTGATTCAGTCTTGTGAATTAGTTCAACTTAATTGTTATCTCTCATATGTAGCGTTGGTAAATCTCATTCATACTCGTACTCAATTTTGTAAATTGGTTGTGTTGAATAAACAGATTAAATTATTCACTAATTTAAATACCTATAGTACTATGTACTGGTTTTGATTTGGGTACATAAATTAGGATGTTTTGTTGTATTTAGTATAAATTTACCTGTTCAAGCTAATTGATTTTTGTGACAGAAAATAAAATCAAAATTTTATTATTAGATTTTTTTTATTTATAAAAACAATGCTCAAAGTAAACCTTCAATGTAGTGAATTAATTTAGTTAATCTCTTACAGTGTAGCTAACTACCTTTTCAACCACTATTTTTACTGTATTTTAACTCATTCAAATAGTGATTACAGTTTCAAAGTACACTTCAAAAGAAATTTTTTGGAAAAAAAGGTTTTTGGAGTGTTTTACAAAAAAATATTATTTCAGTTTTTCTACTTCAAATGTTAATGTTTAATTCAATGTGTTAATTGCATAAAAGTTTGTGTTAATAATGTCTTTGTAACTGTAAATATTCAAGCAATTTCTGAGTGAAAATTGTTTCTACACTACTTTTTTTCAGTGTAGCTTCCTCAACACAAATCCTATGACCCGGAAAATGTTTTTCTCCTCCAAGCATCTCAATAATTCATTGTTCATGTTTGTATACAGCATAGATCAAAACAATTCGCTCAGTAAGCCACAGTCCTCTGTCGGGTCTCTTTGTGTATTGATCGTATGCAGAGTTTTGCATTCAGTGGGACATTGTGCATTGAGAAGGGCCAAGAAACACCTCAGTGAGAGGGATGACGTGGCCCGTATTTCTCTACTTAAGTTCAGAAAGTTGTTTGACTTTAATTGTGTGGACACACTCCAGGACGCCAGCTATCGGGGTTCACTGCAGTTAAAGTCGAGAGTGTAATAAACAGATGCAGCTTCTAAATAGAGCAGCCAGTGTGTGTATCTTGAGGTGAATGACCTTTAAATTTCTCACACAGGTAACCTCTCAAAGACCTGCACTGCTGATGGCTGGACCGAGATGGACCCAATGGAAATCGCAGTGCATTGTGGCTATAACCTGAATGGCACTGTTGACGATGTAAGTACAAAGTACACTATAAAAATGAGCGTACCTGTAATTTTAATGGTAAAAGACTGTAAAATGCTACTGTGACAACCTGTTATTTGGTTAAAGGGGTCATATGATGTTGCTAAAAAGAACATTATTTTGTGTATTTTGTGTAATGAAATGTGTTTATGCGGTTTAAGGTTTAAAAAACACATTATTTTCCACATACTGTATACATTATTGTTTCTCCTCTATGCCCCGCCTTTCTGAAACGCGTCGATTTTTACAAAGCTCATCTGTCCGAAAAGCGAAGTGTGCTGTGATTGGCCAGCTATCCAGTGCATTATGATTGGCCGAATACCTCAAGCGTGTGACGGAAATGTTACGTCCCTTACCATATTGTGATGATGCCCTGTCCGGCCGGAGCAATCTGGACACATCCGAATATTTGGGTTGACGTGTTCTGGAACAGTGTTGTAAATACAACTTAACCACTGATTTCTAGTCGTGTCCATTTTTGGAAGGCCAAACAAAGTAGTTTCGCTTTCACAACAAAACACAGCGTCACACATGGCGGCCTAGAGTGAGCGGCGGCGGCGGTGGCGGCCTAGAGTGAGTAGAGGCCGGTGGGCTTGAGAACGGCGCGGCCGGCAGATTCGACGAAGGAGTGTCCGGCGGGCTTGCGGCAACCACATGTGACGACCCCAGGCTGGATTCCGCTTCGTCCACGGTGAAAGCCGATCCGGTGATCCACAGCGACAACAAAGTTGTTGTATTTCCTCAGCAACCAGCACGGATCAGCTCTAGGCTCTAGGCATGACGAAGCGATATCGTCCTCTTTTGGAAAGCCAAACAAAGTAGTTTCGCTTTCACAACGAATCACACAGCGCCTTCACGACATGGCGGCGGCGGCAACAATACTACAGTGAGAATAAAAGTTACACCTTCTTTCTTTGCATGAACATTTGGGCGGCGTTATGCAAATATTCCCACATCGTGACGTAGATATGTGGGGGCGTGTTAGAACGAGCCGTTTTAGGTAGGCGTGGCTGACTCTTAACTTTTATAAAGAATATCTCTTTGGATTTGAGACTTTAGTCTTTGCAACTTTACAGATCTTCTTTATGCACCAAGAGCTTGTAACACTCCAAAGAGAAAGGAAAAATTGAAATCGCATCATATGACCCCTTTAAGAGTTCCTTCACTATAGTGTAATAAATCATTTTGATTGGACATTTCATACTGTTAAATTTTGTGAAAAAGATCAAGTCATCTTATAATTTACAGTGAAAACCATGAATTGACATTCCCAGAATCCTTTGTGACCCTTCACATATGAAATATCATTAGGGTTTTATGTTACATCTTATGTTGTTAAATTAATGTTCATTGTGTAATTTTAGTGTCACATGTGTTACCATGATGGTGTTTTATATTTATGTTTATGACAACAAGCACCTTCTATATATTAGTATTTGCCTCAGATTGTGAAAAATCTACTTGTGATTCTACATATGGTTTTCTCATTACGACCTGTGTTTTTGGTGGTTATTAAAAAGGTATTTATAATAATGTTCTATTTATAATAACTTTATTTATAAAGGTATTATAAAAGTACAAAGCAGATTTTAGTACTTCAATATGTTGGTATATTAACATTATATCAGTTAACAAAATGCAGGTTTTTACTGTGTTTTTTACAGTGTACTTTACCATCTCTAAGGTGGTTGAGAGAGCATCATACATGCAAAATATCTTAGTAAAGTTACGTCAAACTAGTGTTTTCAACTCCACTGGCATTATACAACACTGAAATGCTCAGACTCTTGACGTATTGAACTTTTAGCTTTTAACAGAAAGCGATCGTTCTCATGTCATATTGAGTGTTCCTCACCCAAAAAACCCAAGTTTTAACGTTCAGCCTTTTTCAGTCAACCTTTTAGCCTCCTTTTCCAGCCAGCCTTTTATTGCCTAGTGCAAAGTAACAAGTCCAAACCTAATAGTTCCTTTATTTAGCATTGCAAGTCATGTCAGGCTTTGGATACATTTGTAAACATACTAATAATCCATCACTGAAGCAGGTATTATATAACATGAAACACCTTGATCTTTTGAGCAGAGTGTAGTTAAGTGAACCCCTTAAGTGAAGTATGACCTTTGCCCTTTGATGATAGCTTTCCTAGCATGTGTTCACATCAACAGGATGGGTAATCAGCACGCACGGTCTTCAGACCCACTGGGAATATGTGGGCATGGGACTTAAAAGGAATTTTATGTTTTTGTTTATTCAAGTGTGATGCTCCTTGTTGCCATGTTCAGGTTTTTATATTCAACTTCGGTCAAAGACTATAGAGGGGGTTATTTAAATATGCTCTACACAGGTGAGTCTTTTAGCAAAGCTTTGCATGGGAGAGACAGCACAGTACTCATTCTTGCCACAAAAAAGAAACATCCTTTTCAGGATCCCAGAAATGGACAAAAAAGTCAGTGCATTGAGTCATCGTTAGATACCGTGGTTGTTTTGTTTTTGAGCTGTAGTGTTTATGGAGGTTGTAAATGCATGTTTTAACCCCACTGTCATCATACGTACTAAGAGCAGTATGCTGTTAAAAAATCATGTAGATTTACACATAAAGCAAAATAATTTCGATTTCTTGCTTTTAATAGAATGGTTTGCTATAAACCATGTTTAATGATGTTTAAAAAACATGATACCATAACCGATCACACTGTATAAAAGTATGGAGTCTGTACAAATGTTTATGTTTTAGTAAGAAGTCTTCTGTGCTCACCAAGGCTGCATTTATTTGATCAAAAATACAGTAAAAACATGATCCTTCAGAGATTATTCTAATATGCTGATTTGCTGCTAAAGAAACATTTAGAATAGAAACAGGATTTATTTAAAATATTTAATCTTTTGTAACATTGTATATGTCTTTTCAATGTAATGTGTCCTTGCGCAATAAAAAAGATTAATTTCTTCTTTCAAACAAAAAAAATCTTGACCTCAAACCAACAGTAGTGTAATTTGAAGATTCAAAAAGATTTAAAATCTTCTGCGCTATTTGAACTAGTTAACTGTATTCTTTCTTTTCTTTTGCAGGATAGTTTCTTTAGGTCGGTGAAGATCGGCTACACCATCGGGCACAGTGTTTCTCTCATTTCTCTCACCACTGCCATTGTAATACTTTGTATATCCAGGTAAGAAATTCTACATTTGTTGAAACTGATGCTAACATTTGCTGTTGCAGGGGTGAATTATGTTCTTTTGCAAAAATAGTTTTGCATTTCTCTAGACGTGTCATGTTTATGCTGTCATACTTACTTTAACTAGTTTTAAAGCCCTATCCAAGGCAATTATTTCTAAGGAAAATTACTTCCTGCCTAACTGACAGTTCTTTAAAATGAACTGAGGGTGAAGCATAATTACATCTGCTTATTTTTATACAAATCAAATGCATGCGGTCGAAGAACAGGGTACAAATACAAGGTACAAGTGCTTGAAACTCTCTCTCGCTCTATTATTCTTTTTTTTAAATAGTGAGATTTAAATGTATAGTGTGGAACACAGTTGTGGCTATTAAAATGTAGAATTTTAAAATATTACTATTTTAAATATATATTTTAAAATATTAATTTAAAATGTTTATTAGAATTCATTTGAATGTTCCTAGACAAAAAAATACTATTTTACTACACACACACACAAAAATAATTTTTTTGCCTTTTATAAATGTTTTTTGCTGTCAAATACTGGGCACAGTTTGAGTCCTACTAATGTTTCACATTGAAGAATGTCATTTTGATTAAGCTAATGGTTAGCAGGCCTTAAACACAGAAAACAGTGCTTCATGCGTGATTGTAGCCAACCCCAGATTCACCATGAGGCGTCATGGAGCGAGTCACTGAATCGCTGAAGCTGTCGAGGATTAAACAGCAAACAACATGCGTTTTGACACTACAGTGATTGATCTAGCTCACCAGAGGCAAAACGGTCTTCTAATGACAGAGATAAGAGCTTTCTTACATGTATATTCCAACTCACACATTTAATCCTGGCCAAACAAGACTCAGAGAATCATTCCAGTGTGCATTAGTGCTCACATATAAACCCAGTAGTGATACTTTGAACCATAAACACGGTTTAAAACCCTTTAAATGGCACCAAGTTAGCATTCTGATGATTTAGGCAATATAATTTATGTATGTATTAAACACTGCATACATTTGTGGATCAGACTATGTATGATGCTCTTCTGGTGGATGATTCATTTTTGACATGACACATTCCTGTGACCTGCTCATTATAGTAACTGCTATGGATGTAGCTTACTCATAATCACACATAATAATTGCAACATTAGTAGGGTAAGATGAGGTAAGATACCCCTGGACCAAAATGACCCCCCACCAGTTTTTTATCTTGACCATAGAGGGCACAAAATCTCGTTTCATTACTTTTGATGAATGGCTACGCTGAACATTTTGAGATTTAGTCAGTCGAAACAGTTTTGAGGTTAACTGATCTAATTTTGTGTCTCTGTTAAATATGACATTGTATTATGTTGAATATCAGAGTTTGTGTGTGTGTGTGTGTGTGTGTGTGTGTGTGTGTGTTTGTTAAAGAGGGATTTGTGGACACATCAATGTGTCTTTAGATCTGTTGAGTAAAAATTATAGGTAACACTTTATTTTAAGGTGTCCTTGTTACACATGTTACATGTACTTACTATTATAACAACAATTAATTATGCATAATTACATGCAAGTAACCCTAAGCCATACCCTAATCCTAACCCTAACCATATAGTATGTACATGTAGTTAATTAATATTACACAGTACTTAAATGTTTAATTATGCTGTAACAAGGACACCTTAAGATAAAGTTTAACCAAATTATATTTTTTATTTTGAAGTAAAAAGATCAAATTAGATCCTTGTGGTAAGATGGTCACCCAGAAATGGCACAAAATATTTTTACATTTTATTTCATGACAAATAAATTAGCAAATGTTTCTATTTATTTCCTATAATAACACACTGGCTGATGCATCATCATCCTGCACATGTTATCTTATATCTAAATATGTTACAATTTAAAAGTAAATGCACATTGGTATCTTCCCTCATCTTACCCTGCAGTATCTGACTGATTTACCAAACGTATAAGAGGGTGACCTATAAAAGTGCATACGTTTTGCTGTAGACTTGCACAGCATCAATCCTCCCTGGAGCATGCTGGGGTTAAGTGCTTTGCTCAAGGGCACAAATGTGATAGTTCACGGCTCACTCCTTCTGATTACCAACTCTAAGCTCAATCACCTCCTCAAATGCTGTCATTTGCATCAGTAATAAGGTTGATGTGTGTCACCACCAGTATGGCAGAGCAGCACTACTCATCGATAAAGCTGCTCATGTTCAGCTCTCCAGCAATGTAATCAGTCCTAATCCTGTCTGTTAACACTATCTGCACTCGAGCTGCAGGCTTAAGTAGTCTTAACTGAGAGGATATCAGTCTGATGTGGGATTTCAGTGACTGACAGGGACTGAAGACCTGATCACACCTCAGGTTATTATTATTGCAGGTTTGAACACTTGCTCCCACTCTATTGAATGACTCAGGTCACAAGTTGTCTTTGCTTGGTGAAAACAGTCTGCGGTCTAATTAAATTGTACCTTCACCAAGAATTCAATTCAGTTCAAATTTATTTGTATAGTGCTTTTCAAAATACACATTGTTTCAAAGCAGCTTTATAGAAAATGCATGTGTCTACATTATAAAGCAGAAGTGAATGTGTCCAAGTAATGTTCATTTCACAAATGAACACAAAAGTGTCCAAATCTGTCAGAGGTATGTCAAGGTGATCCTGCAGATGGCCACGCACTAGAGATGCAACATAGGCCTGTAAGATCATGCTGATAGTGTCAGATCACAGCATGTAAAATGAGCAAACCAGAAATGACATACCTGTGCATGAGTGCTAGGTTAAAGGAAACACAGGGATTTGACCTTTAACTCAAAAAAATGTAACGCTATAGTCAGTTAGGGAAAACTGCAATGTTATGCAATTAAAATGGTAACTTATATAAAACTTCAAAAGCTGTATTTTAATAAAAACCTATTTGTAAATGGGTTCATTTCAAATTTAAGCTTTATAGAAAGCATCTGTGACATGCTGTTGAATAATTAAGACTCAGCAAGCAAAAATCTACAGTAATGCACTTACAAACAAAATCTGCGGGGTAATTTGTTTAAACAATGATGGAAATTCTTTTTCTTGCGTTGTGTTTTGAATATGGAAAAAACAGTATGCTCAAAACAATGCTGGAAATATAACCACTGGTAATGCCGTCAATGCAACATTTTTATTATTATTTATATACTATTATAGTTTGTATTAATAGTTTTAATTAGATGTTATTTTTATATTTTAGGTTTTTATCTGAATTTAATTATATATTATGTTCTTTTGACATTTTTACTAGTTTTTAAAAACTAGTTTTAGTTTCAGCTTAAACTTTTGCCAAGGAAACATTTTACATCTAATTTTTATATTTATTTTGATTAACAAAAAATGTTTCCTTTATAGTTTTAGTATTATTTTTTGTTAAAGATAACACCGCTTCAATTACTCTTTCACATTTTTTTCCTAATGTTTAATTCAGGGTTATTATCCATATACAGTGGATCTCTTCAAATATCCAAACCAGGAGTTGTAGAAGTTAGATTTTGCCGGCTGTAATGTATAATATTGTAAGTCCATTTCAGCAGGCTTTTGCCACAGTATCAAAACAAATGGATTTCTGAAGTAATGAAGTAACTTTTCCACACATTGTTTAGAATTCATCTTACTGGCCACATAAATATATAGTTTAGCCATGAAACTCTAGATGGCGCAGGCTGATGTTTTGTTAACATAACTGATGATATTCAGAGAATTAAACGACTTGGCACAAGCTGATTGGTTCATGCTGCATTTGCAGCCAATGAGCTTACTGCCTTGCATTTATATGTCTGGCTAGCATTCACTAGAGATTCCTGTAGCGCACTTTCAGAGTTTCTCTGAAACCCTCCACCTTCCCTAGCTCCACCTGTATAAATCTGCTACGGGTTATTTTATATGCTATTTGTGCAGCAGCAGTATGTCTTAAATACTCACGGCACCGTATCGCTGTATGCATTGGCAGTAGCAAGTTCCTATACTTGCTTGCAGCAGCAGCAATAATCTACAACTACAGCAATAACCAACAGCAGCAGCAGCATCGTAGCAGATCTATTCCACCAAGACCAAATACATTAACTCATATCCATCACCATGCTAAATTATTCCAAGAGTTGTCATGATTAAACTATAACAAAGCTGATATACATTATTTACTACTTTAAACACAGAAAACAGTGCTTCATGCGTGATTGTAGCCAACCCCAGATTCACCATAGGGCGTCATGGAGCGAGTCACTGAATCACTGAAGCTGTCGAGGATTAAACAGCAAACAACATGCATGCGTTTTGACACAACAGTGATTGATCTAGCTAGTGAAGGACATCACCAAGGAAAGTAGACAAATGAAAATCCAATACTGTAAATCAAAAACCAGACAAAAAAACAAATTCAAAGAAACTCAATATGAACGGACTCTTTAAGTTAAGCCAAGTCAAATCTCCTTTATTTGTATAGCGCTTTATACAATACAGATTGTGCCAAAGCAGCTTTACAGAGTCAAACAGGAAAATAGTTTGTCAATAATGCAAGAGGACAGTAACAAACAGTCATTTTTCAAGTTAAAGTCAGTTCATTGATTCAGTGATGTCATCATCCAGTTCAGCTCTCTTTCAGTAATGGCTTTAGTAATGCAATTGGTAGACAAAAGAAAGACTTCATAATAAGCCATTGAAAAACATGTTTACTGTAACTCTTAATTGATATCAGGTCTTCATTACATGCATTCATTGTGCCAGAATGTAAACCTTGTGGTGAGATATGTGATAGCATATGTAACAAAAGTGTCATGATTTTCATAAAGAGGAACTGGCTTCTGGGTTAATATAATCTTGCATGTAAAGACAAAATGCAAAACCATCATGTATTTAACTTTGTTAAAGTTGAGACGTACACTTCTATTTAAAATACTGGGGTCAGTAAGATCTTTTTTAAAGAAATTAATATCATAGATGCTTTAAATTGATCAAAAGTAACAGTAAACACTGTTGTAACAAAAAAAAAAAAAAGTTAATTCAAATAAAATCTGTTCGGTTGAACTTTCTGTTTATCAAAGAATCCTGAAGAAATGCATCACGGTTTCCACAAGTGCTGAACAACTGTTTTCAACATTGATAATAATAAGAAATGTTTCTTGAACTGCAAATCAGCATATTAGAATGATTTCTGAAGGATCATGTGACATTGAAGACTGGAGTAATGATGCTGAAAATTCAGCTTTCCATCACAGGAATAAATTATATTAATAAATAACATAAAATATATTCAAATAGAAAACAGTTCTTCTAAATTGTAATGATATTTTGCAGCATTGTTTTACTGTATTTTTAATCAAATAAATGCAGCCTTCTGCATTTGAAAGAGACTTTTTTTTCCAAAATATTAAAAGTTCTTAAAGACCCCAAACGTTTGAATGCCATAAAGTCATAATTGTATTTCTTTTAGACTCATAAGTGGCTAAATGGGATTTATTTAGATTATTCCAATAAGGCAAGAAGCCTTACAAAGTGCTGCAAAAATGCAGTCCCAACAACACATTATCTGTATTGTCTTGTTGTAAACTAACAATCCCTACAGCATGGCAACTTTCTAGGGTATTTGAGAGAAATTTAAATCTTTTCCTTTCACCAGAGCGCAACGCAAAACCAGTGTTTAAACAAAGTGTCAGCTGATTTACTAGTGTGAGGTATGGACATTATAAACAAAAGACAATGTTCAGGGTGTTCTGGGATATCAGAGTCTCTCTCTCTGTTTTTAAAAACACCTGCGTTTTGGATAAAGCAGCTCTGGATGTGTTCTCAAAAGAACAGTTCACCCATTAAATGAAAATTATGCCATTATGCACGCACTCTCATGTTGCTCCCAATCCTGCATGACTTTCTTTTTTTCCACATGATAGATGCAGTGTGTATCAGTCAGTATTTGACTGCCTGCCATAGCTTGATAATATTAAATGAGCATTTAGGATATTAAATAAGCAGGTACCTTGAATTTTAAATCAGATTTTATGAATTCCCATGAATTACTGTGAGTAGAAATGTGTGTGGAATGGACTACAACACAATGCAACAAATAATCTGTTGAACAAACCCCTTACACGGACCAGAAAGCTCAATTAGGATTTCATTTGTAGTGTAATTAGCTGTCATTTTTTCCGTTATTAGTTCCAAGGACAGGGTGTAATTAGTGGGAAGGGGACTTCTCAATCAGGCTTAACGTATTTTAGATTCAGTCCGTGAGCGTGGCTGATTGTATTCCTTGTATTCCCCCAGGAAGCTCCACTGCACGCGGAACTACATCCACATGCACCTGTTTGTGTCCTTCATTCTGAAAGCCATCGCAGTCTTCGTCAAAGATGCGGTGCTCTACGATGTTTTTCAAGAGTCTGACAACTGCTCCACTGACTCTGTAAGTTCATTATTGCACAATCTATTTCTTTATTTTCTTTAAGTCCCCCAGGAGTCTGTAATAGTTTCAGTTAGCAAACCATGTGACATCCACACACAGCAAACCAAGTATTTATCTAGCAATGTTAGTAAATATAGTCTATCCCAGCTGATCACGTTTACATTTTTTCTTACTCACTGGTCTTGGGCCTCTCGACTGTTATGTCTGCTGCTAAACATCCATGAGCATAATTTCACACTTGCTGCTGAATTGACTGCTGTGGGTGACCTCTGTTTGAACCAGCTTGCCAAAATGCTTGTTCCAGTCATTCTGGATGGCATGTACTCCCACTGTTATTGTTTTAGCCCCTTAAGCTAACTCAATTTCACAGATTTTTCTTTCACAACATTGCAAAAAAAAAAATCACAAGAAGTGATGTGAATTTGGGTCATTTTTTGACACTGGAGCAACAGGGTATTTTGTTTGTGCTAGTTTTACACAATTGTACTGACAAGTGTATGCTGGTTTACTAGTGTCCCATTACTATGCTGGTTTACTAGTGTCTCTATTAAAATAAGAGGAATCCCTTTCACAGTATTTAGACAGCATCGTCTGACTGCTAGTAATGGTGAAGGACATTTTCTGAGATGATTCAGCTGTTAAGATGACGACTGATTGAACTTGACAAAGGAGCATAAAGCTCTCAATGAAATGCTCATGGGTCTTTATCACAGTATATGGAGTGAGTGTGCTGTAACACATGTCCAGTGTTCAGATCTGGTGTCTCTCAATGTCTGCAGTTTGAGCAGGAATTTTCAATAGATCAAGGCCGTCTGTGGGATCTTCAGAAGTGTAATGTTCTTTCAAACTGAGCTTTTGACTCTTTAGAATTTTAAAGCAAATGGATTTTAAATGCAACTTTTAAAAAAATGATATCAATCTTTAAAATTGACTTTTTACAGGGATTTTTGTTGGTATAAAAAGGTCTGAAACACTGTGGCACAAAGGATGCACATGTCTGAATGTAGACCGTCTAATCGAGTCGTTGTTTTCACAGGTCGTTTGCTGAAAATTTGTCGCTCCAGACTCATATGACTATTTTCTGTAAAACAAAATCAATCTATCTATCCCATTTGACAAAATGGCAAATGAAAATGTATATGAAAGCTTTTTCCACCTTCGAGTAGAAAATGAAGTTTACAGTGAAGAAGTCACATTGTGATAAACCGTAATGCAACTGTTAGAAATTATTCATAGACATGATTTCAAAATAGTCACATTGTGAGATATAAAGTGACAATGTAAAATATATATTTGAAGTCATATTGTGGCTTGAAAGCATTGTAAACCAGGCAAGCAAGATACTGTAATAGTTCCTGCAGAACGCAAGGGCAGTTGAAAGGAAAGCCTTTCATATTGATATGGTTCCATTACATCCTCTCCATGATTCTTTTTAACGGCTCCCACAATGTTTTTTAAGTCTGCGATTTAAAAAAATATATTATAATTTTTTTTATCAGAGACAATCTTCTATCCTCGTGGGATAGAAAATAAAACTTGCTTTATGTATTTATTTGTTTATTTATTTATTTAATTTTGAGACAGTCACAACTGTGAGACATAAAGTCGTGATTACGACATATAAAGTTTAAATTATGGGATATATTAATAATAATAATTAAGTCACAGTTGGAAGATATTAAGGCACAATGTGAGATTTAAAGTCACAATTATGCGAAATAAAGTATATACAAGATAATGTCACATTGAGAGGTATAAAGCCACAGTTATGTGAAATAAAGTTGCGATTACGAGATATAAAAGTCACAGTTGGAAGATATAAAGGCACATTGTGAGATTTAAAGTGATATCTGTGGGCTATAATGTCTAATAAAGTTGTTATTATGACATATACACTCACATTGTGTTATGTATAAAGTCACAAATGAAAGATAAAAAATGAAAGATAAAAAATTGATGAAGCAGATTTTTATTCTGAAGATGAAGCAGGCTTTCATAATAATTTCACAATAATGAGATATAATTTTGTTGTTATTGTTGTTGAAATAAAGTATTGATTAAGAGATGTAAAGTCACAAAAGATATAAAGCTGTCAGTTCAGTTTATTTTTAGATTTGAACCCAGGTCTCCTTTCACTCCTTACAGAGCCTATAGATTACAATTCTTACATTTTCATGAAGAACTACGTAGTTAAAAAGTGCTCCTTAAAAAGTCTTACATCAGTCTCTTTTAAAGACTTAATCTGCATGCAAAATATTACTAATCTCCTGTGGAATCAGTTAATATTCACAGCTAGGTTATGTGTCAAGCTGCCTTATTAACGTTATTCTCACCTTAAAATAAAAGTAGGCTCATGGGAAAAGACAGAATGACTGATTGCCAGAAAACAGCTTTATAAAAAGAATTAGTTGCAGTGGTTTTTATCTATGATGCATAATAAATGCATGATAAAAGGCTGTTGAGAGGTTCGCCTCAGCAGAAGGTGTTTGTTAACCATGTGTGGTCGAACCTGCAGCAAAAGATTTCTATCTATTTCAGGGATTTCGTGCTCTGAGCAAGAGGCTGCGTCTCGCATAGTAATTTGGGATGATTTGTGCGTATTAGAACTATGAGCCAGATCCATTCATCCTGCGCTGCCTCATTTTACATGCCCGAAAGCAGAAAGCATCATTCAGAGCCTTCTGCTGTCTAAACTGTCGATTGCTTCATCCACCCAATTCTTTTCTCCTGCCTGTAAGGCATGCACTCTCATTTTCAGCATGTTGCAGAGAGGAACGGAGTTTAAGATCATGAGAATCTTGAGAATCTTTGATCCTCGGATCATGGAGCTCAAAGAAGTATTTTTAGAAAAACAGAGTTTTTTTCTTATGTGCAAAACTACATACTTTCAAAATCAAGGTGGGTGTCAAAACAACTACTCGACTTGTTAATCTTTAGCAAGTTCTGTACAATTAGGCTCCACCAAACTCTCAACAGGTGATTTTAGGTACCGTTTACCACACAGGATGTGACTATATTTATGTACACAGACTAATTTATAAGGTGTGGTAAAAAAAGATTTTGTAAGTATTTTATTTGTTTATTTATTATTTTAAGATGTACTTAATTTAAGATGTAATTTATTCTTGTGATGCCAAAGCTGAATTTTCAGCACAATCTTCAGTGTCACGTGATCCTTCCGAAATCATTCTAATATGCGGATTTTTCTAATATTTGGAGCTCAAGAAACATTTTTTTTTATCAATGTTGAAAGCATATGCAATGCTTAATATTTTTGGAAACCATGATATATATTTTTTCAGGATGCTTTGATGAATAGAATGTTAGTAATATTTGAAATATTTTTAACATTAGAAATGTCTTTAAAGGGGTCATATGATGCGATTTCAATTTTTCCTTTCTCTTTGGAGTGTTACAAGCTCTTGGTGCATAAAGAAGATCTGTAAAGTTGCAAAGACTAAAGTCTCAAATCCAAAGAGATATTCTTTATAAAAGTTCAGAGTCAGCCACACCTACCTAAAACGGCTCGTTCTAACACTCCCCCACATGTCTACGTCACGATGTGGGAAGATTTGCATAACGCCGCCCAAATGTTCACGCAAAGAAAGAAGGCGTAACTTTTATTCTCGCTGTATTATCGTTGCTGCCGCCGCCATGACGTGAAGACGCTATGTTTAGTTGTGAAAGCGAAACTACTTTGTTTGGTCTTCCAAAAGAGAACGATATCCGCTTCGTCATGCTGATCCGTGCTGGTCGCTGAGGAAATACATCAACTTAGTGCTGTGAATCGCCGGATCGGCTTTCACCATGGACGAAGCGGAGTCCAGCCCGGGGCCGTCACATGTGGTTGCCGCAAGCCCGCCGGCCGCTCCTTCATCGAATCTGCCGGCCGCGCCATTCTCAAGCCCACCGGCCTCCGCTCACTCAAGCCCGCCATGTGTGACGCTGTGTATTTCGTGGTGAAAGCGAAAATACTTTGTTTGGCCTTCCAAAAGAGGACACGACTAGAAATCAGTGGTTAAGTTGTATTTACAACACTGTTCCAGAACAGTTCAACCCAAATATTCAGATGTGTGCAGCACATTTTATGGAGGACTGTTTCCTGATCCTGTGAGAGTAGACTACAATGCCGGCTGTTCTGACTCACAGTCTGTAAGTAGCCTACGTTTTCATATTTAAAGGATTTGCGACTGACGATTCAAACGGGAGTTTTGGGCAGTGTAGAGTAGCGCTTGTTGTTTGTAATTTCTCCGATCACAAATGCAGACATGGTTTTATGTTTACACGGTGCGATGCAATGCGTAAAAAGACAGCATAAGTCATTATAATCCATAGTTATGTCCCCACTAGATGCAACAAATGCCTCGTTTATAATGGGTTTTAATGTTTTTGTCTCGTTGCTCCGGCCGGGACACCTGAATGGAACACAAATGAAAAGCCATAAATTCCTTTACTTTGAACTTCTTAAATATGCGTTATGTATTTAAATTATATATGCATAAATATATTTTAATATACGTGAACTTGCAAATTATATTGCAAATTAATTTATAATTTTTAATTAAATGATTTGACATTTATAAGAAACAGATTACCATTTATGTGTACCGAAGACTTAATGCAAAAGGAAATTTAAAGTAAAAATATTTGTTTTTCATCTGAATATCAGCCTGGAGCATGCCTTCATTCATAATAATTACATTTTATTGATACAAACTGGAAATCTGCCCTAAATTTAATTTTTATTGAAATTAAAATATATAACTTTCACTGTCAATGTTTTTTTTCTTTCTTTTTGTGATGACGGGGGCTAAGATGATGTCATCACCATCGCAATAGTGGGAGGAGTGTGTAAAATCTTTTTTAAAAAGCCATTGATGGTCCTGTGTTTCTTTGTTGGTATTTATGGTTTTGTTGACTTTGGTGCAGTTTATTAGGATACATTTCCATTATGTTTAATCCAGCACATTATCCTCTAATATTCATTTAGAATACAGGCAGTTTAAGATATTATATTTGTGTTGATTCCTGACAGTTGCAAAAAAAAAAAAAAGTAATGTTCACACACTGAAAATTATAAATGTTTATCAAAAAGTAATCGTTATCCATTTTTTAAATTATAATATTGATCTTGGAATATCGCTAAAGTAGTGTGGTGTTAAAATATTTGCTAATTAAGGCTATTATCAGCCACAATTTGCACCATCCCTTTTACATACTGCAAACAGTAAACCAAAACTGAAATAGTTTGCTGTATCTGCTTTTTTCCAATTTCATATTATTTCACAAAGCACTCGATGGTAGTACATAATATATGTATGATGTAGTTAGTTAATTGGAAACTACTGAATGAAGAGTTGATTTCTTTAGAACGACATATCTGAAATGATCATTGTTGCGGCTATATTCAAAACGTTTTTCATGTTTGTGGAAAACATTTGCATACAGTAGTCGCACTGCAGTATTTTACAATTTGTTATCACCGTGATAAATGTCAGGATGTCCTTACTCCTCAGAGCACTCAAGGGTGGGAATGACTTCTCAAAGCTATTTTCATTTTCTCTGTCTCTGATTTTCAGGTTGGCTGCAAAGCTGTGATTGTCTTTTTCCAGTATTGCATTATGGCAAGCTTCTTCTGGCTGCTAGTGGAAGGTCTGTATCTTCATGCTCTATTGGCCGTCTCCTTCTTCTCAGAGAGGAAGTACTTCTGGTGGTACATTCTGATTGGTTGGGGTAGGTGTCATAGTATTTATGTGCATCTGGATTCTTTATTAACCTTCTTTTGTTAAACTTTGACATAATGATTATGTCAGTGAGTCATGTAAAGAGGTAGCCGCTGATGTATTGACTGAAATACACTCTCATTTCACCTCACTCCAGGAGGCCCAACGATTTTCATCATGGCTTGGAGCTTTGCCAAGGCTTACTTCAATGACGTCGGGTAAGATAAACCTATTAGTCAAAGCCTTCAATGATTTTATGTTAAAATCAAGACATAAATACTTAGTCATCATTGCAAGCAAAAATGTATACATGACATTTATTTGCCATTTTTTCCAGATGCTGGGATATAATTGAAAATTCTGACCTATTCTGGTGGATTATTAAAACCCCAATATTAGCTTCAATTCTGGTGAGATGCCTTTTCACTCCTAAAGTATGATATGTCACCATTATTATGATTAGAGAATGTTGCTATTGTACATTATGATTGCAGTCACTCATGGTCGCCATGGAGATAAGCTTACACTTGGTATGCCTGACTACGTTCCCCTGTCTAACCTGTGAAGAATTTCTGTAATTTTTTTTTTCTTTTTTTTCTGAGAAATGTCTTAGTTATGATGCCATATTGCCATTCCTGGCAATACTTGCAATATTAGGACACGTCTCATCCATCTTCACTGACTGCCAGTGTAAACATTAGGTAGTGGCCTAATGGTTAGAGAGTTGGATTTGGAACACAAAGATCGCAGGTTCAAATCTTGGTACTAGCAGGGATTGTAGGTGGGGAGAGTGAATGTACAGAATGATCCACCCTCAATACCATGACTGAGGTGAGACCCTTGAGCAAGGCACTGAACCTCCAACTGCTCCCTGGGTGCCACAGCAGAAATGGCTGCCCACTGCTCCGGGTGTGTGTTTGCTCATTACTCACTGCTATGTGTGTGCATGGGATAAATACAGAGCACGAATTCAGAGTATGGGACACCAAACTTGGCCACATGTCACTTTTTCTTTTTTTTTCACTTAAAGAAATGGTGTCCATTTACTATACCTAAAATACACTGTGTAAAAGGGACACAGTATATATATATATATATATATATATATACATATATATACACATGGCGCAGCTGATTGGTTTCTTTCACATCAGCAGCCAATGAGCTTGCTGCTCAACATTCAAATACTTGGCTAGTGTTTGCTGTAGCAGTTGCAGCGCGCTACAGAAACCCTCCACCTTCCCCAGCTCCACCTGCATAGATCTGCTATGAGGTGATTTCATGTATGTTATATATGGGGGTTATTTCATATATGTTATATGTGCTGCAGCAGTATTACTTACATGCTCACAGCAGCATGTCTGTGGATGTATTGGCAGTAGCAAGGCTTGGTGCTTGCTCTGCCGCAGCAGCAGCATAGCAGATCCATTCCGCCAAGACCAAACATATTAACACTGCTATGTATATTACCATGCTAAAACTCTCCAAGAGTTGTCATGACAGAAATATTATATATATATATATATAGAGAGAGAGAGAGAGAGAGAGAGAGTGCTTTCTTTTTATTTATTCTTTATATAAATAATATATTTTAAAAAATAAAAATAATATATATTATTTTATATAAAATATATTTTATATTTTTTATATATATATATTTATATTTATACACCTACTGGTAAAAAATGTATAGCCTGAATTATATACATATATATACACATGGCGCAGCTGATTGGTTTCTTTCACATCAGCAGCCAATGAGCTTGCTGCTCAACATTCAAATACTTGGCTAGTGTTTGCTGTAGCAGTTGCAGCGCGCTACAGAAACCCTCCACCTTCCCCAGCTCCACCTGCATAGATCTGCTATGAGGTGATTTCATGTATGTTATATATGGGGGTTATTTCATATATGTTATATGTGCTGCAGCAGTATTACTTACATGCTCACAGCAGCATGTCTGTGGATGTATTGGCAGTAGCAAGGCTTGGTGCTTGCTCTGCCGCAGCAGCAGCATAGCAGATCCATTCCGCCAAGACCAAACATATTAACACTGCTATGTATATTACCATGCTAAAACTCTCCAAGAGTTGTCATGACAGAAATATTATATATATATATATAGAGAGAGAGAGAGAGAGAGAGAGAGAGAGAGAGAGAGAGAGAGCTTTTTTTTTATTTATTCTTTATATAAATAATATATTTTTCAGTAAAAAAATTATATATTGCATTTAATTAATATATATATATATATTTAATAAATATATTTTCATTCTTTAGTATATTTTTACACCTACTGGTAAAAAATGTATAGCCTGAATGCACTGTAAGTCGCTTTGGATAAAAACGTCTGCTAAATGCATAAATTATTAATTATTAATTATTAATTATTATTAAATTATATTTTTCATACTATAGTATATTTAAATTTTATCATTTAATATCTATATTAGTGCTTTCTCTAATGTGTTTGTTTTATTTATTATAATAATTTAAAAAAAAATAGTTTTTTTAGATTGTTATAATATCAATTAAAATTTTATATATTGTTAGTGCATATTTTATATATTTTAGTGCTTCATAAAATAAATTAAATGCTTTTATTTTTGTTTTTCTGTATATTTTAATACATTTTTATTTTAGTGCTTTCTTTTATATTTTAGTTCTTTCTTTTTTTAGTGCTCTGTTTAATTTTTGTATTTATTTTTTATATATTTTTTGTATATTTTTATTATTTAGTATTTTATATATATATAAATAGTCTTTTACTTTTCCCTAAAAGAAACACCAATTTTCATGATCTTTATTAGGGCTGTTCCACATAAACAATATAATTGCCCTCCAATAATTCTAAACTCCTATAATAATTATTGTGAATACCTAGCAATCACTCTCTCATGAGTTTCACTTTGTGATTTGGCTGTTTGTTTATACCCTTACAATATAATGATTTGCTTAGTGCTGAGTGTTAAGATGTCAGTAACACTCAAACCTGTTGACGTATGTCCCATGGCGATGTTATCTCTCTAGGGATTTACATTATACATGATATATCAATAAGGGCTGAAAGGTGTGAAAAACACTCTTACAAGCCCTTCTTGACTTTTCTTTTGAGAGATTTAAGAGAAAGAAAGAAGGTCTTGAGAGAAAGAATGACAGAGAGAAAATCTCACTCTAGTGGAATGTTAATGCAGATTTATTCATGGTGTCTGGGATTTGCTATGTTAGGCTGGAAAACTGAGGCTCTTCTCGTCTTCCCCCACTCAGACATGCTTATTGCTCAGTTATTGCTTGTTTTTTGCTACAGTCCATCTCGTCTACTTAGAGTTAATGTTGTCTCGCTGCCGTCTCAAGGAGGTAGTTTTGTTTTCTCCTTTTGCTAACAGACGCCAGTCCCTGCTTTCTCTGAGACATATAAACACTGTGCTTTGAAACCATTGGCTTTTTGACCCCTCAGTGATTTCAGTAATTTGTGCTTAATCATGAAGCTCTACAAAATAACAACACCCACTATTTTGTTGTTTGTCACCAACAACAGATGAACTTTATCCTCTTCATTTGTATCATTCGGATACTGCGGCAGAAGATCAACTGTCCTGACATTGGGAGAAATGAATCAAACCAATATTCGTAAGTATTCAGAACCCATTCAAAACATATTTTTGCATTCATATAAGATTAATTCTGTAATTTGTTCTCTTTTACCTCATCCTACTGAGAGGACCAGCATGAAATTTAAAGGGATAGTTCACACAAAAATGAAAATTATGTCATCATTTGCTCACCCTCATGTCATTCTAAACCCATATGACTGTGCAGCATCTTGACAAATGTGAATGAGATTCGAGAACTGCAGCGAAGGAGAAGATTACCTGTGACTATAATAGTGACTAAAATTTCTCAAAATATATTTTCCTCACTCAAAGCTATCATATGACTTCAGAAGACCTGGAATCTAGCAAATGAGTCTTATGGCCACTTTTATTATGATTACTTTTTTGCATTCTTTTTGAAGCTTGAAGTTTACATTATTTGTAATTGCATGGAATAGAGTGGAATCTTTCAGAGCTTTCATGCTGGTAGACCAGCCTGCAGCTAACCAGCAAAACCAGCAGAAAACAAAATTGGGTTTCAAACCAAAATTCTTGTTGGTTAAGATAGTTATGAAGTCTGACGGGGACACCAGCATCTAAAGCATAACTTCTGCTTTAGACCAACTATTCTGGTCTTTTCGGAAGGATGAGGACTGGAGGTACATGAGAAACATTTTAGCTTATGTAATTTTAACATGGGCATAAAATATGTGGATATTTTAGCTGGCCTCTCCAGCAGCAAGTGAGAACCCACTGCACTGCAATCTCATCATCTAAAATGTCACTGGCTCTCTCCGCACCTGTTCGGATGATTTAATGTCCTTTGTCCTTAAGTAGCTCTCCACTGTTCAGTTCGCACAAAACAAGACTAAATTCTTAAGCACCTGCAATTTTCTACCCAGCATCACTAATGTTGTTATTCCAGTAATATGCTTTTTGCTATCACCTGGTAATAATATCATTTGCAGCCCTGCACTGTGTGCAGGTTATGAATGACAGGAAAGTATCCCATAAAGCTATTTGTTATGTTTTTCTTCTTCTTCTTTTCTGTAGGAGGCTGGCAAAATCCACACTTTTGTTGATTCCACTCTTTGGGATAAACTTCATCATATTCGCTTTCATTCCTGAGAACATAAAAACTGAGCTAAGGCTTGTGTTTGACCTCATTCTTGGGTCATTTCAGGTACGTCTAAAGATTCACTGAGAATAATCGCTCAAACTAGTCGCTAAAAAAAACATAGTAGAGCCCAAATATCAGTAGTTGCCAGTGACAGGAAATGCTCTCAAGCTAATCGTAGCACTGTTGTTCAGATAGCAGAATAGTTTAATGATGTCTCGGTAGAACTGCTCAGGGCTCCTCAAACAGTCTCCATAGAGAATCTCTCTCTCACACACTTTAGCTATTGGCCATTGTTTTTTTTTAATGGCATAATTGGGTGTTTCCTCAACTGTGGCCACTTTTGCCCTGTGGATGTTTAGAAAATAAACTCTCTTATAAACACTTTTCACATTCTCACTAGTTTATTCAATTACATTTTTAAGGTCATGGACATTTCCACCACTTTGCGAATGATTTATTGTGTTTAAATTTTGTGTTGGAAATTGGTGAAAAATTACATACAAATTTTTTTTTTTAATTAAAATGTTTGCTCCTTTGTCTTGCTAAGGCATTTTAAACTAGCACATTTTTGTATCCTAAATACGAACAATAACACAAAATTTTCACTCTTTTTTGCATTAATAGAGCTTGATTAGAAAAGACAATTAATGTTAGTTAATGACAATTAAATAACAATGGACAATTCATTTGTTGCAGTATTTATTCATCTTCATGTTAACTAATGTTAACAAATGGAACCTTACTGTAAAAAGTTACCTATTTTGTTTTATGAAAATTTTTATTTCTCCTCATTAGATAAATACATTAACTTTTCAGAAAACTTTATTAGGGTAAAAAACCAATTGCGACAACTGTAGTCAGAGAGTCGTTAATTTTGAATATGTATTTAAACCATTTCCATACAAGAAATATTTAAATTATTTAATATTAAATTATTTATTGGAAAAATTATCTGAATATTAACAATCTGGGTCTGGGAAAAGAATAAAACAATCAAATCTATTTTTAACATTTTGACAAAAATGGCAAAAAAAAAAAAGGGGGGGAAAATATGAAGGCATGATAGAAGGTTTTCAAGACAGTTTCAAACGTGACCTTCATGTAACAAATTGGAAAAAAAGCCCTTGGGACAAAAAAGTGCCTCAATTCTTTCAAAACTTTCATAAGCAGAGCCACCAGAATGACTGCCATGAATTCAGGAAGGGTTTGTCCCCATTAGTTAAATATACTTATATGTGCTACAGGACACACCAACCCATATTTTTTAGGCCACAGTCATACTAGACAGTCTGGTAGGAATCTCTAGACATCTAGCATTACACATTCCTGTGCGTAATGCTTTGAATGAATGACCTTGTAATACTTTCATTGTATCTACAGTGGTATATGAGTAAGTTGCTTTCACTTGTTTTAACAGGGTTTTGTGGTTGCTGTACTCTACTGTTTCATGAATGGAGAGGTAAGGCACGGATGGATGAATAAACAGACAGAATCTTTAGGTGCACTCAGTCACA
>NW_015505244.1:1164020-1187890 GCF_001515645.1 Sinocyclocheilus grahami | reverse complement strand
ATTAACAATCTGGGTCTGGGAAAAAAATAAAACAATCAAATCTATTTTTAACATTTTGACAAAAATGGCAAAAAAAAAAAAAAGGGGGGAAAAATATGAAGGCATGATAGAAGGTTTTCAAGACAGTTTCAAACGTGACCTTCATGTAACAAAATGGAAAAAAAGCCCTTGGGACAAAAAAGTGCCTCAATTCTTTCAAAACTTTCATAAGCAGAGCCACCAGAATGACTGGCATGAATTCAGGAAGGGTTTGTCCCCATTAGTTAAATATACTTATATGTGCTACAGGACACACCAACCCATATTTTTTTAGGCCACAGTCATACTAGACAGTCTAGTAGGAATCTCTAGACATCTAGCATTACACATTCCCGTGCGTAATGCTTTGAATGAATGACCTTGTAATACTTTCATTGTATCTACAGTGGTATATGAGTAAGTTGCTTTCACTTGTTTTAACAGGGTTTTGTGGTTGCTGTACTCTACTGTTTCATGAATGGAGAGGTAAGGCACGGATGGATGAATAAACAGACAGAATCTTTAGGTGCACTCAGTCACAGCTGATCAGATGCCTCTTCCTATATTGAAGTTTCATTCAATTTCTCTAGCTAAAAGCTAAAGCCCTGGAAGCCTGTAATTGTCTTAGATTCTGCTAGCTCACACAGGCTGCAAATAGCTCTAGACATACTGGCAAAGGAGGCCTATTACTTTGATATATGCATTGATGTTCACAGCATCTTGGGCCTTTTTGCTTGTAGTACAGATTAAATAAAAGGGTCACAGGTACAGACTTTATTCCAGGTGCATTCAAATAATTTCACATGTTTGTGCCCCACAGATGAAGTTTAACAACTAGTGTACAAACTTAAACTGATTTCTATGTGTAAAATGATCCTGTTTTACTGTAAAAATCAACCCAGGCTCACTGGAAACAAGTGACTACATTTGTGCAAAACTTGAAATACCTCACATTTCACTGCACTTTTCAGTAAAACAACTTTTGTTCCTTTTCACACAAATTATAATTACAGTGACAGATTGATAAATAAATACATATTTTTGCACTGTTCCTTGCACGATACTATGTTCCTATCTCAAAATACTTTTACCATAGTGCGTGATTTGTAAACTAATAGAGTTTGATGTTTGTATCACATAACCAGCTCCACATGTATGGCTTTTCTGATGAAGTAAACTTGCTCGATAACTCACCTGATACATCATTGCACTTTCAATGTGGAGCCAGTATAAATAAGAATAGTAGACTAGTAAAAAATACTAGATACAAGCTAAAATGGCACGGTTGCTTCCTTCTGCAAATGCGTTGTATCTCATGCTGGCTTTAATTTAACACTATTGGTTGTTTTTAGGGTAGGACTTATTGTAGCATTATTTTCAAATGCGACAGAAATCGTTTAGGGTTACCAGACGTTTAGGGCCAGATTTACTAAATGCTTGCACCAGTGCAAACCCTCTTTTGGCATTAAAAAAGTACTGTCAGGATGTCCTAAAGACGTACAGTGAAAAATAGTGATGAAAAGGTGTGGACAGTAATTTTTGCGGCTGACCTTATTGCATATGCATTTGTAGGAGTTTCCCTTCAGACGCAAAATTTATGAGAGGAGTGTATTTAAATGAATCATGCAACATGATTTATTAAGGTTTGCAGTAGTCAATTTACTGGTATTTGCGCCATTATGTACTGCCCAAGAAAAGCACGTCTTAACTCAATTCACACTTGACATGGCTACGATTGTTGCTGCCAGGAGGAGGCACCGCAGAGAACAGAGAGTGCGTGGTTTAGAGGAGAGAATTTTTCCACTTATGACGAGAAGAATCTGGTATGCTTGAGCATTCTGTTGTTTTTGGGTCGCGTCTTGTGACATCACATCTTGTTTTTGATTTGTGTAGATGTCTTTGGTCCCTGTTGCATATATATATTTTAGTCAAACTGCACCAGTTTATTTGGAAGTGGACTGAGACCCCCTAACAAGTTGGGTCTCACTCTGCTTGTTTGGTGCACACCAAGGTTTGGATAGCAGCATTCACACGTTTCAAAAATCAGTCCAAATATCAGTCACTTTCAAAAATCAGTCCAAATTTAGTCCACAACACCACCAGAATGGTAACGGCACAGAGGAATGATATCGTTGGAATCACTTTCAAAATATCTTTTCTCCAGCTGATCAACGGTAAAAACATTGGCAGCCAGAATCCCAAAAACTGAACACACAATTTACCACCAGTCAATAGAGATTTCACTTTAAATCTGCTGTGCTACAAGCAATGCAGTATCTTTTTGCAAAAAAACAAGCTTTTTTCATGACACTGGGCACTGGGCAATGGAGGAAAAATTAAATCGCATGTAGCACCTTATGTGGATGTCACCTTAAACACTGTGTAGCGAAAGTAGACAAAGTGTACTTCAAGTTTTGCAGAAATACAGTCAGAGTCAAGCATTTCGCTGTAGAGACCAAATGTGATGTTTCTTCGAAACATATTTTTTTTTAATGATGTTTTCAGTCCTGTGTGAGTGTGTGTGTGTGTTTAGGCATATTTGGAAGCCGAATGCCCTTCTCTGCACTATCATTCCAGATCAGTCATCCCAGCGGTGTCAACATTCATTTTGCATGCTTGTTTGAGTGTCATTGTGCCATGTATCGCCGTGAATTGATGGTTTAATGGTCTAATGTCAAATCCTTTTGTGCAAAGAACAAACTATCAATTGTGAGATCAACGATGACCAGGATGGCACTGTTGGAGCTTGATAGAACTGTCATAGGCTTTTACAATGCTTATTATTAATCTTAAGGAATAATACATGTCGACTAATTTATGCTTAACAATGGAATTAGTACTTATGTGCATTGTAAATCTTACCATTTTCTTTGTACTGTGACATTTTTTTTTTTTTTACGTCCTTTGGTTTCAGTGGTAACTTGCAGTGCTTGTTCAATGCCCTTCTCTGCACTATCATTCCAGATCAGTCATCCCAGCGGTGTCAACATTCATTTTGCATGCTTCTTTGAGTGTCATTGTGCCATGTATCGCCGTGAATTGATGGTTTAATGGTCTAATGTCAAATCCTTTTGTGCAAAGAACAAACTATCAATTGTGAGATCAACGATGACAAGGATGGCACTGTTGGAGCTTGATAGAACTGTCATAGGCTTTTACAATGCTTATTATTAATCTTAAGGAATAATACATGTCGACCAATTTATGCTTAACAATGGAATTAGTACTTATGTGCATTGTAAATCTTTGCAGTAATGATAATGCTGTAAACTTACCATTTTCTTTGTACTGTGACATTTTTTTTTTTTTTACGTCCTTTGGTTTCAGTGGTAACTTGCAGTGCTTGTTCAAGCAGATGGATTTTTGTGTTTATGTACAAGCTAAAGGGAAATGAAAAAGCAGGCTGCCCTGTCACACCAATGTTCTTGTCTCACAGTTTTTCTCATTGAGATGGACTTGCAGCCAGATCACGGCCTGTGAAGTCCCGGAAAGCGACTCGAACTGGGTCAGCGCCACATAAAGGTAGTTCTGGATTGTGGTTTCTGTTTCCAGTGGAGTGTAAAAAGTCATGTACAGTCACATCTGATAGAATGTACACCAAAATGGGACTTCTTGCAAAGGTTATAGTAACATATTTAATGAAAAAAGTTTAAAGCCTCAAATCACTGCCCAATATTGTCTGATGACATATGTTTCATTTTAAATATGTGATTAGCCAGATTACCTCTAATCTACCACAATAAAGAATGTATATTCTTATAAAAATGTTAAATAAAATGTTGTAATTTTCAATATATAAAAGATAGCTAGCAGTGTACTTGGTGAACTTTATATAAATTCATATAGGAAAATGTGCCTATTTTAATCATTTGCGCTGTATAAGCTGTCTGGTTTTGGAACCATGTGTAGATATGCTGTTTGTTGTATATGAATTTAGGTGAAGCATAATATGTAAGTGCACAGCAGAAAAACTGGATGTTGTGTATATTAACTGTGTATCTGTGCTGTGAAAGTGAGTAATATTTGTCCATACCGCATGCAACACATATGGTGCATTTCAAGTAATAAATTCACAAAAAGCATGACCCAAATTCTTTACAGTCATGTGTACATGTGAATATTTTTGTATCCACATTTAAATAAGCTTGATACATGGTATATGCATTTTTGTAACATTTGGGACCATTTTCCACTGTTGTTTGAATGTTCACGATCAACGATTTTAAATAAACAACTTG
This sequence comes from Sinocyclocheilus grahami, assembly GCF_001515645.1. Taxonomy (NCBI): domain Eukaryota; kingdom Metazoa; phylum Chordata; class Actinopteri; order Cypriniformes; family Cyprinidae; genus Sinocyclocheilus; species Sinocyclocheilus grahami. The sequence continues at coordinate 1,183,634 of NW_015505244.1, read as the reverse complement.
AGCTGTATATTTACATTGCTCAGAAATGACACACTTGAATATTACTGACAAAAGAACTGCTTATCCACTGGGTTTCAACAGACGCTCCCATATCAAATACTTTCTATTTTCCATCTGCCTTCAAGAAAACCAAGAATAAGCCCTGTGCCACAGTCCTTTTCCCCCAGAGAGATTCAGCTAAATAAATTATTTGCTGTGTAAATTTCACTCTACTAAAATACACAGCTTCCTCTCCGAGCCTGTCAAATCCCAGACATCCTTTGAATTCTGCCTTTGCCTTCTGGTAAGCACTGAATGAAATTAAGGGCATAGAAGCAAATGAAGCAAACACCAAAACACATTTTTCTACGTTTAGAGGCTTTTGTCTAGTTGTAGATAATTGCAGCAATCCATTGTGCCAACTCGATGTCAATCCTGCAAGAAACTGGACTTTTTCCTTATCTCTATTGTCCTTGCCATTCAGCAAAACATGAGGAATCAACCGATATAAACAAGTTAATGTGGGTTATGACATGCACTTTAAAATTCTTTAAACTTAAAAGACCCGAAGACCTCAAATCTGGAGACCACAGGTCTGGAAAAACAATGCTAGAAGCAAATAAGAAAATCCGCAAAGCTTGTTTTGCGCGGAAAACATTAGAGGTGGACCGTGGAAAAAATTAATTCATAAAAAAATTAGAACTTGACTCGAACACAAACCCAAAAAGCAAAACTCAAATTTGTATTAAATTGTTTTTGTATTCATACTAAAATGAGCTTGGGTGTCATTTGATAATTTTTGGACTATGTTTTCTGTGAATCCAATTAATGTCACACCATAACATGGTTACATTATGACACACGTATACATCAGCAGGGGTCTGACACGAAAGAACCATTTCCAATAACTCATCATCAGACACCGGCTGAGAACATTATGAATTGCCAAAGTAAAACACTCAAAACCCATACTCCTGTCAGCAAAGGAGGGAAATTAATTTTCTCTGTGCAGTTTCCCCTCATTGTCAGCTGGTCCTGTTTTTTTTTACATGATCATTCGTCTTATTACTCTTTCAAAGGCCACTCTCAAAGGTCTCTGCTTCGGTTTAGGCATAAATGCAGTGACAACCTCTCACAGATGTTCACAAAATCCTCATCATGTTCACAAATGTACTCACGCTCGGGCCATATACAAGAGTTTGTTTTTTCATCTGAACAGATTTGGAGAAAGTTAGCATTACATCGCTTGATCACCAGTGGATCCTCTGCAATGAATGGGTGCCATCAGAATGAGAGTTCAAACAGCTGATAAAAAATATCAAAATAATCCTCAAGTAATCCACACGACTCCAGTCAACCAATTAATGTCTTGTGATTTATCTACATAAACTTATCTACATCTCGGATGGCCTGGTGGTGACTACATTTTCTGCAAATGTTCTTTTTTTTTTGGCAGGAAATATGTTGTTGATGTTCCTTGAATATATATTTTCCTCATTCGTTTAGAATTTTCTTCAAATAAACCTCAAACCTGGCACCAATAAATTGTAAAAAGAGCAGAGCAGAACCTGCAATTGAGCTATTTCTGCCTGATCGAACAATTAAATGAAGCGTATAGTGTTAGTTCTGGCAGGTCATGTGAGTTAAGCTTGCATCGGCTGACTCTCAGCTGATCCACATCTACCTATAGGAACATGACGCCTATCATGACATTCCTATTTAAGGTCTATTCAGTATTATTCAGCAGATTTATCGCTTGCTCAGGAGCAAATTACCCTCCTCCATCCCCAACTCCTCCTTTCGCCCCACAGTCAGGACTTGGCTTTCTGATATTTCTCATTGAATCGGACTCCTTTTTACACTTAAATATTATTAAGAACATTATTGATATCTGAAATATTATTAAGAACATTATTGATATCTGCTTTGTTCTGTTTACCGTTGGGGGGGTATCAATCATTTTGACGATAGTGGTCCTGACAGAAATTTAGCTTGGTTGATCCAAAGGATTCAGCGACATTTTTTCAATTTGTTATGTAGATTTATTGCAGCTTTGTTTTACACAATTAATGGAACATATGCAAACAAGCTAATGAATAATGCCAGTGACAAATACCTTATTCTATGCCAACGAGCCCAGCCTAAATTGAAAATGTGTTAACAGAAGTCTTTTATAATAAAACAGAAAGTATTTTGTCATTCTTTTGGATGCTCTTTTTGCTGCTTTCCACATAAGGGCTGTTAACAGGTGCCTAGCTGCAGGCCACATTTCAGTATTCATGTCCATTGTTAAATATTCATGAGCCAAAGTACCCATGGATGTTCAGCACAACCACTGTTCAACAAGTTTCAGCTTTGAGCTGAGCCAAACCTGCTTTAAGAATGCCAAATCTGTGCCATTGTATTGTTGGCTTGGCTCGACCTGATATTGTAAGAAATGGTCCCCATTGGGTGCCCTCCGTGTGAAATCAATGCAGCATATAACATTGTGTTCAGTGGCTTCCATGCAGTAAAAGCATGACTTATAAGAAAAAACTTCAGCAGAAATGGGAGATGATCTGGTAATTTGTTTGAGCCAGTGATTTTTCACCCTCACAGACGTGACTGGGAACCGTGACTGGAGCTCGACCTGTCAGACAGTATCCAATCAGAGAAAGCTTGACTTGCCTCAGGCTCCGTGGTGTTGATAAAATGCATTTGAGTCCCACACACACACCTGAAACGGCACTTCTTGTTGCTTTATCGTCTAGGTATACGCAGCAGGTTTTTTAGACACCATGTAAAGCAAAATATGTTCAGTTTTTAAAACCGCTAAATCTAGTTTTTTTTTAAATAAATCAGCATTCAGTGTGAACGAAAATGTTCTTGATTTCTACTTCATTCTACTTCAATTATTTTTATATGTTAACATCCCTTAAGTAAATTAACCATGGTTTTATTATAGTAAAAGTGTAGTAACCATGTTTTTTGGCAGATTGATTACCATTTGTATAACCACAGTTTTACTACAAATACCATGGTTAAGCTCTGGTTATTAGGCCTATAACAAAACCATGGTTAATTTGTGATAACCATAGTTTAACTAGCCTACAATAGCCATGTTTTTCATAAGGGATGCGTTATAGGTGAATGTATGTGTCTTGAAAGGTTATAGCTTTTAAACTTTTAAAAACACATCTAGAGACCGTGTGTTCTTTTCCATTCTGTGTTCTGTGTGACTGTATAGCTTTGCTGATTCCTGTACAAGTCCTGTAATATTCTCCTCAGATGTTTGACTCTGCTGCTTTTTAACCTGTGAACATGGGCTCTACTATTTGTCTTGGTTGTAAATTGTGCGCTGAACCAATTATAAGCTTCAAAGCCTTCTTTCATAGCCGAGAAAACATTGCACAGTGTAGGACTGTGTATATTATGAGTCAAGAAAATATTTGATTCGTTTATGTGTTATGCTGGCACTGTCCCTCAGCCATTCATTCACACAAAGGCTTTTTGGGATTTCTCATCACTGTTTTGCTATTCAAAGCCAAGGTTGTGGTTCCAGTCCACACACATTTGAAAGTGAAAATTAATTGAAGTGAATTCATGGTGTGGGTGAATAGAAAGATGAGTCATTCAGATCTGCATGTTTGCAGGAATCTGAATCATAACCAGCATTTGCTACATATTGTCCAGTTCAAAATGAATTTACAATATGCGGCTGATTGAATGAGACTCTCTATTCATAACTCAGTAAATAGGTATTTGTTCATGTTGGCAGATGTGTAAATGTCATTGGAATTGTGTGTGAGGTTTTGATTGTCATTTCCAGATGTTCGCCAGCTCTTCCCTAGGTGTCCAACACATAAACCCACATATAACAATGCATGCAATTATCCTCGTTACTATTGCTTTTGGTGCCAAAATTAATTTTAAAGCTTTTCTTAGTGAAGCCAGATTGGATGACTACAGTACCATGAGATTTTCTGTGCTAATGACACAATTATGTAGAAAATCATACTGTACTATACAAACAACATTCATGTATGTTCTATACTTTCATAAGCTTTCAAACTAGGGCTCGGGAGGGCGCTGATGGTTTGCATTGACATGACGTAGGTAAATGCAAGTAAATAATTACATTTTTGATTACTTTGTCCTTTAAGCATTATGTAAATCAGTGATTCTCAACCTTTGAAGGCCCGCTTGCCCTAGTTTTGTTCCTGAAAACAGTGTTTCACACTGAAACACACAATTCGTTCTATACAGTGGGTATAGAAAAGAATCATCCCCCCTTTAAAATAATGACATGTTGTTGCTTTGCAGCCTGAAATGAAAACGGACACAGTTTTTGTTTAATCCAGCTGTATTTACTCTGAAGTCCACTCTGAATCACCTTTCTCAATGGCACACAAAGCCTTTGACTTTCAACTGTGATCAGCTGTGGTCATTTTGATTCGCTCAGCATGAAAAGAGCTTTCCTGGACAATTTCAGTCCTTGGTAGTGCAACTGAAGCAAACAATCAACTATCAATGCAAGGCAATGTCAAAAGATCTCTAGGATAAAGTTGTGGACAGGCACAAGTCAGGAGATGGATACAAAAAAATGTCAAAGGCTTTATCAATGCCTAGAAGCACAGTGAAGTCTGTTATTAAGAATTGGAAGGTATTTGGTACAACACAGACCCTCCCTGGATCAGGACGTCGCTCCAAACTGGATGAAAAAGCCAGGAGGAAACTGGTCAGAGAGGCTACCAAGAGTTGCCAGAATTTATGACAAAAAGTGGTCATTGTGTGCATGTGACAACAATATCACATTGAGAGAAAAAAGCCACTCCTCAAGAAAGGCCATATGGAGTCACGACTGAGCTTTGCCAAAGCACACCTTGAAGATTCTGAGGCAGATGAGACTAAAACTTAATTATTTGGCCTCAACACCAAACGATATGTCTGGTGGGAATCCAAAACAGCTCACCATCCAAATAACAGCATTCCTCCAGTAAAGCATGGAGGTGGTAATATCCTATTTAGTTATGGGGTGTTTCTCTGCAGCAGGGACTGGAGCACTTGTCAGGATAGAAGGAAAAATGGATGGGTTAAAATTCTTGAGGAAAATCTGCTGCCCTCTGACAGAAAGTTGTCAATGTTGGGAAGAAGGTTTACCTTCCAACATGACAATGACCCAAAGCACACAGCAAAACAGAGCACACAGTGGCTGAAGGAGAAAAGGGTGAATGTCCTTGCATGGCCTAGTCAGAGCCCAGACTTAAACCCCACTGAAAATCTGTGGAATGACTTGTAGACTGCAGTCCACAAACACTCACCATCAAATTGAACTGAACTTGAGCAGTTCTGCAAAGAAGAGTGGGCAAATATTGCAAAGTCTAGATGTGCAAAGTTAGTAGAGACAAATCCCAACAGACTAAAGGCTGTAATTAAAGCAAAAGGTGGTTCAACAAAATACTGACACAAGGGGGGGATCCTTTTTCCAACTCAGTGATTCTGGGGGGGGGGTTTCTGACATGTTAGTGTTATATCTTTCACTTGGATGTTATAAGTTGCAGGAAATACAGCTGGATAAAACAAAAACTGTGGCCGTCTTCATTTCAGGCTGCAAAGCAACAAAATGCGATTATTTTAAAGGGGGGTGATTCATCTCTATACCCACTGTAAGAATAATTTGACTACTTTTACTTATGGCAGCCCAGTGCAACATCTAAAAATGCTTTGAACACAGACTGAGCCAATTTAGATTTGATTCAAGCCAAATCCAAATGAGCGACTCATTATGAGATGAACAGAATCAAGCTAAGTGCCAGCTGTGAAATAATTCATCTTTTCCCAACAGTTTTCCTCCACTTTAAGGGTGGCTTGACCTTTCTTCCAAAAGTCCAAAGGAGAGAAGACATGCTCTCAGTGGTGTGGACTCACCCTGTGGCAACTCGCTCAAGTTTTAATGGGTTTATGTGTTTGATTTTTCCAGAGGTGGAGAATTTCACACATGAATGGAGCAGACCTCTAACATCAAACAGAGACTGTGCTTATCGACCGTTGACTTTCTTACCATGCTCTGAGGAAGACTAGGAAGCAAAACATATAGGTTTATTCACAACGCTTTCTGAATTAGGAGGAAAACGTGGCTGTTCTGTACTGCTAACAATGACTGACTATATGCAAATGTAAATGGTACTCTCACTAAACTGTTTGATCTCTATCCCAGTCTTTGATATTAGTTATCATTATTTAAACAAAGCTTCACCTAATTATTAATTTTATTCTATATCTTATTGTTATTCACTATAGCTACTCATGTTATGCATGAGAATAAACTGCAAGGAGCTGCAAACTAAAGCTTCAGATAACCAGCAAAAAAATCGCCTGTGATTAAACTGAGTAAGATTCATCAACGTAATAAACTCTAAAAGACCTGTCTGAAGTCTTTGACAAAAATTGCACAGCTTAATCTCCATTTGTAATCGCGAACAGTGTTTCTTTCTTCATTCAGTACGACTGTATCAAGCCAATAACTTCAAATGCCTATAAAAACAATCTTCTGTGCTTAAAGGTTTGCTTTTAAGTGTTCATTTGAGATTTAGGAGGTAACGCACTACAAAGCAAAGCTCTCTCAACAAGACTTCCCTGTTCATTTGTGTTTCTTCTTTAATTAAGGGTTTAATACCATTGTGGTACTGATAGGAAAGTCTGGCGCAATGAAATCGAATTAGTATGAGGCTGAGATTTTAAGTCAAATGGTTTCCTTTCAACCTGTATACGGTTTTCAAATGTGAGTTGGAATAAAATTTGACAAAATTGCATTTTTGACTGTCATTTTTAAAAAGATGTGAGAGTCTTAGTATTAGGCAAAATATAATAAGCCATGTCCCTCCACGTATGTAACGTTTATTTGTAGTTAAAATCTAGACTAACTAATTAATTAAATGGTAATGGGGTAAATATTTAAATGTCATTCATATCTTATAATATTAATATTATATTATCATTTTAATATATTATATTCCTAGTATGATCTATATTTTAATATGAATTTCTCAAAAGCCTTATGTAACTACAGTCTTGTTTGAGGAGGATTAAGGCTTCTATAATATTGACTAGATAAATTAGTTAGTAGTGTCTATAAATTAATCTTTACAGCTTTTATATGTGGGTGTATGACTTATATTTAAGAAACTCATTTAGTGGCAAAAAAAATGTTTAAATGCATAATTCAAAGTTGAACATAAAATAGAATAGTTAGTGACTGATTTTCTTACTATTTGGCCTGTCCCTCTTTTGCTTTAATGGCAGTAGCAAATGACCTGCATGAGCTAGACAATTTTGTGTGAAACCTGATGATCATGTTCTCCAGCATAATTGGAGATGATTCAAAGAATATTTTAAGCTTGGAAAGCAAGAACATCTGACCTTTTTAGGACCACAAATTTTTTTCAGGATATTCTTCAGGATAATCTCAGACGTTCAGTATGGTCTGAGACTGTATATGGTTGAAAGAAAGAAAAAAAGCCAGCTAAAACTGATTGAAACAGGGTCTTTCAGGGTCAAAGCAACCTCTAGAGCAAATACAATGTCCCTGAAGAATTCTACTGGTAATGCGAGGTATAAAATATTTATGGTATGTTGGGGTCACACTGTTGTTTGTAGAGCATTATTTTGAAAACACAGACTTAAATAAATAAATACATTTGCCTGTTTTTTTACATGTGCTTTTTACACTATTTAGAGCACATTATAACTCTTAAAGAGATATTAAAATTGTCATCACCCTCATGTTGTTCAAACCTGTATGCCTTTTTTATTGTCTAAAGGAGATATTTGGCAGAATGATCGTAAACATTTGCTTTAATTGTATAGACCAGGGGTATCCAAACTCGGTACTGGAGGGCCGGTGAGTTTAGATTTAGAGTTTAGTGAGTGAAGAGTTTAGCTCCAACGTATGTAACGTTTATTTGTAGTTAAAATCTAGACTAACTAATTAATTAAATGGTAATGGGGTAAATATTTAAATGTCATTCATATCTTATAATATTAATATTATATTATCATTTTAATATATTATATTCCTAGTATGATCTATATTTTAATATGAATTTCTCAAAAGCCTTATGTAACTACAGTCTTGTTTGAGGAGGATTAAGGCTTCTATAATATTGACTAGATAAATTAGTTAGTAGTGTCTATAAATTAATCTTTACAGCTTTTACATGTGGGTGTATGACGTATATTTAAGAAACTCATTTAGTGGCAAAAAAAATGTTTAAATGCATAATTCAAAGTTGAACATAAAATAGAATAGTTAGTGACTGATTTTCTTACTATTTGGCCTGTCCCTCTTTTGCTTTAATGGCAGTAGCAAATGACCTGCATGAGCTAGACAATTTTGTGTGAAACCTGATGATCATGTTCTCCAGCATAATTGGAGATGATTCAAAGAATATTTTAAGCTTGGAAAGCAAGAACATCTGACCTTTTTAGGACCACAAATTTTTTTCAGGATATTCTTCAGGATAATCTCAGACGTTCAGTATGGTCTGAGACTGTATATGGTTGAAAGAAAGAAAAAAAGCCAGCTAAAACTGATTGAAACAGGGTCTTTCAGGGTCAAAGCAACCTCTAGAGCAAATACAATGTCCCTGAAGAATTCTACTGGTAATGCGAGGTATAAAATATTTATGGTATGTTAGGGTCACACTGTTGTTTGTAGAGCATTATTTTGAAAACACAGACTTAAATAAATAAATACATTTGCCTGTTTTTTTACATGTACTTTTTACACTTTTTAGAGCACATTATAACTATTAAAGAGATATTAAAATTGTCATCACCCTCATGTTGTTCAAACCTGTATGCCTTTTTTATTGTCTAAAGGAGATATTTGGCAGAATGATCGTAAACATTTGCTTTAATTGTATAGACCAGGGGTATCCAAACTCGGTACTGGAGGGCCGGTGAGTTTAGATTTAGAGTTTAGTGAGTGAAGAGTTTAGCTCCAACCCCAATCAAACACACCTGAACCAGCTAATCAAGCTCTTACTAGGCATACTAGAAACTTAAAGGCAGGTGTGTTGAGGTAAGTTGGAGCTAAACTCTGCAGGACACCGGCCCTCCAGGACCGAGTTTGGGCAGCCCTGGTATAGACAAAAAGATACAATAAAAGTGAATGCACTGAAACATCTTTTGTACAATATTCAACACAAAAAGAAAGTCATACAGGTCTGGAATGACATGAAGTGGAGTAAGTGATGACAGCATTTTCATTTTCAGCTGAACTACCTCTGTTTGAAATTATTATTCAGTAAAATTATTATTCTGTCTTTCAAACAGAACTAGGTGATAAAACCATGTAAACCAGCTTTATTAAATATCTACCCACACATAGTATGCAAAAACACATATAATACCAGTACCCGGATTACATATTGTTTTGTTTAATCAAATATTCATAATGCTGCCAAGGAACTGCCTCAATTAACAGTGTTTCCATCTCATGTTTGAAACAGACCAAAAGGTATCTGGAGTGTCTCATTTTCACTGAGAGTACAATGATTTATCAGGACAAAGATTATCATAAAAAAAAAAAGATGGAGGTGGTACAGTACCAGACACGGTTCCTGTGGCTCTTTTGTTTGCTGTGCAGGCACCCTTCCTCCAGTCCAATCCGAATCATGAGGCCTGTATAACAGAAATTGACATACCAAGAATTTTTGGAAAGTGATTATTAGAAGCATATTTGGTTAAGATCCTACTCAATTCAACAATAGTCCAGAGTCCAGCTGAGAGCCAAGTGCGTTTCACAAATGCATTATACAGGAACTAGTCAGGTGTGGAAATTGCATTGACAGACACTCGGATACACAATTTAAACTATGAAAAATCCATTTCCTTTTTTAGATTGGTGCATATGTGCCTGAATGAACTTTGCTCACAAGTTTGATTGTAATGCATATGTTTTGCATCACAGGGGGAGAAAGACATAAAAAGAGGTCACAACTACTATCCTCAAATTCTGAATTTGTATAACATAGTCAAAGTTCAAACAAGTTTTCTCATATTGAATGAACTGCTGTAGTATGGGTGAAGCACAAAGCAATTTATAGAGCAATGCAAGCAAGAAAATCTGAGAGAAATCTGAGCAACCTTCCCATTAATCCTCTGATCCTCTGATTAATGATTCATGTCCAATAATAAAGACATGCCTCTTTTGACATCCACGTTTATCATTCAGAAAGAATGTTAATAGATGCTGTTAATCACAAATTAATTAAGACAATGTGGAAGGTCTAAGTCTGGACTTTTGGTAGTACCTAGGACAGCAAAGTCCACTAAAGGAGGTAGAGCTTTTTCGCATTTGGCTCCCAAACTCTGGAATAGCCTTCCTGATAACGTTCGGGGTTCAGACACTCTCTCTGTTTAAATCTAGATTAAAGACACATCTCTTTGGCCAAGCATTCAAATAATGCATCTCATAATCTTTTACTGCTGTTAAATCTGATCAAATGCACATTATTATTCTTTAGTTTGGGTTAAACAAATCAATTTTGCTTGGTTGGAACAGCAGCTACGCTAATTCTGTCTCTATTTGTTTCTCTGTTTTTTGCCACGGGATGTAACTAGGATTTACACAAGCTTCAGTCTGGATCCAGAACACCTGAGAAGAGATGATGCCAACCCCTCAGAGGACCTCAGATAATGCCAACCCAGAACTACCACATTTTGCTATAAGTTTGATTGCATCATATAATAATTGCTGTTAATAGTGTTCATCGTCTGTTTTATTACGTCTTAAATTTATTTTTCCGTACATTTCTGCCATATGTACATTAACTGACAGTCACCACTGATAAACTACCACTAAATATTGTAGAAGCTTAATTGGCTGTAAAGTTGTTTTGCAATGATTTGTATGGTGAAAAGCGCTGTACAAATAAACTTGACTTGACCATTTAGCGCTCAAACTCTGGAATAACCTACCTAACATTGTTTGGGAGGCAGACACACTCTTGCAGTTTAAATCTAGATTAAAGAGCCATCTCTTTAACCTGGCTTACACATAACACACTAATACACTTCTAATATTCAAATCCGTTAAAGGATTTTTAGGCTGCATTAATTAGGTCAACCAGAACCGGGAACACTTCTCATAACACCCGATGTACTTGCTACATTGTTAGAAGAATGGCATCTGCACTAATATTAGTATGTTTCTCTCTTATTCCGAGGTCACCGTAGCCACCAGATCCAGTCTGTATCCAGATCAGATGGTCACTGCAGTCACCCGGATCCAGTACGTATTCAGACCAGATGGTGGATCAGCACCTAGAAAGGACCTCCACAGCCCTGAAAGACAGCGGAGACCAGGACAACTAGATGAGCCCCAGATACAGATCCCCTGTAAAGACCTTGTCTCAGACGACCACCGGGACAAGACCACAGGAACCAGATGAGTCCTCTGCACAATGTGACATTGCTGCAGCCTGGAATTGAACTGCTGGTTTCGTCTGGTCAGAGGAGAACTGGACCCCCGCCTGAGCCTGGTTTCTCCCAAGGTTTTTTCTCCATTCTGTCACCGATGGAGTTTTGGTTCCTTGCCGCTGTCGCCTCTGGCTTGCTTAGTTGGGGACACGTCATTTCCAGCGATATCGTTGACATGATTGCAAACATATTATTTAAACTGACGTTGGTTGGATAATAGCAGCATTGAATCGAATGATGAACTGTCTTTAACTGAAAAATGAGTGTTTACTATTGTCATTTTGCATTATTGACACACTATTATCCTAATTAATGCTGTTCAGTTGCTTTGACACAATCTGTATTGTTAAAAGCGCTATATAAATAAAGGTGACTTGACTTGACTTGACTAAGTAAACATAAGACTTTAAGTGGAAAAGGCAAGGCATGACTACAGAAAGACTACAAACTTGAATTCCTTCAGAATTTCTGAAAAAATCTAGGTAGACTTTGTTTCTTATTATACAGCAGTTAAGGGCTGTTCACGCAGAGGACTATAACAATTAAGTTTTGATTATCATTTTGATTCTATGAGAATAGGGAAGTATAATGATAACGGAACAAGAACAATATCGGTGGAATAACTTTAAGAAAATTTTTATCCATTTGATGAATGTTAAAACCATTGACAATCAGAATCAACCCGACTTTAAAGCGAACAAGCATTTAAAGCGGCAGACGACAAAACTGCAGCGCCTGCTTATAATATACTGAACTGTGCATTAGTGGTGTGGATTTTTCATTACATCATTATGCCAGTAGGTGGCGACAAATGGCTGTCTTTAGAAGCAAGTCATTGGCTGCATCCAAATATGCATAGCAAAGTACGCACTTACTCAAAATAAGTATGTGTATGCGATTTTGGACGCAGCCATTGACTCATTTGCTCAAATGATTCATTCAAAAACACAGATTCATTCAGGATTTGAACACGTGAGTAATTAATTGGCCTACACTCAAATGATTCTTTCAAAAACAATGATTAATTCAGGAACAAAACAAGTGAGTAATTGAACCATTCACTCAAGCCACCCATTCAAAAACACTGATTTATTCAGGAATAATCGAATTATTGTTTTGAATTATTTTTATTGGGGGAGCAAAAAGAGACAAATGTGCTCACAATGTTGCATCCAAAATGAACATGATTCAATATTAACTGAAGAAATATTGCAGTTGTGATCTTATGCTCTTTAGACATCTTACACTTCTTCAGAAATAAAAGAGATGTTCATTTCTCTATGGCTATGCCTGTAAACCAGACCTGTGAGTGCCAACAGGAGAAGCAGAACTCTGTGACTGATCCTCTCATGCTTGTTTAACACAGAAATGAAATGGATCAGTGCAGCAGAGACTGATCTGGGTCAAACTTCTGCTTTAATCTGTTGGACCGAAGGTGACTATATACTGCCAAGCTCTCGGTGCAGTATTGCCAAGCAGGAGACAGCAACACTGGGTGCGTAATGCCTGTGTTGTGCCCAATTCTGACCCCCCCACCAGATTATTACACCCCTAGTACTGGTAGGTTTATGGTTAAGTGTGGGGGAGGGGTTAGGATTAGGGGTGGGGTTTTGGACTAGGAAATCAGGTAGCAACTTCAATGAGGGGGGTAATAATTTGTCAGGGAGTTAAAATTGGGCTCAACACCTGCACCAGACTTTTTTCCCTAGCATTATATACTCTGTGACCTACACCACTGTCCTGGATCAGCATTGCTGCTCTGACAGGCAGCATTACTCACAAGTCCTTCCTAAACTGTATACACAAAGATTACATTTAAACCATACCCCTAGAGAATAGACCAACAGAGGTGATTATAGGTCATAAAGTTAATATTAGACACCTTCAAGTCCCAGATCTCATCTTAACAGTAAGAGCTGAAGAATTTGAACATGAAACATCATCATATTAAGTCAATAGCAGTTATTTTTTATGCACACCAGGCCATATGCTCAGTTGAAGATGCCAAAAAAAAAGTTTCTCTCAAATCAGTATAGCTTTGCAAGGTGAACCTAAGGAACATCTGACCTTTTTATTGTTGAATTTTACCTATTCAATAAAATGCATAATGTACACAGCTCCTTCAGCCAATAGAAACCATAGTTATATACTGCCACCCAATGTTCTGACACATATAGTACAACCTTACAAGCATAATCTGATATGAATGTTTATAGACACATGAATCATTATATATATAATACTAAAACATATGATCTAATTGTACTTGTTCGTACACGTGTTCTTCCGAATGCTGTTATTTTAATTCACTAAAGCTATTACTACAATTGCTCTGAAACCAAAACATGCGCAAAGTCTGTATAATTTACTGAGAATTCTGTCATTTTTAATGAAGAGAAACAGCAATTAGATTTGAATTAGAAAGTAGATAAAATTGCAAGAAAACTACAGTACAGAAAAACTGAAAGGCTTGAATTTAAAAGCTTTGAGCCATTTAGAACATCCGTTGAATCATTCATTATTTTGCACGGACAACCTTAGTTATAAACTGTAAAGCACAATCTAATGTTTTCATGAGACTTTCTAACAAGTTGTTTCAGCTTCATTCACAAAGAGTATTCAAACTGTTCTGTCAACATGACTTTGAAAACTCTCAGGATATTTATCAAAAATAACTTTTGAGTTGTCTAATTCTATTCTAGGTTGTCTTATTCTATTCTATTCTATCTAAAAATATAAACGTATACACCACTCCAAACAGTGAAAATGCTTAAGCAAATCTTTTGGCCCAACAGTCAAATAAGACAAACACACAGTTCTTATGTTCAGATGTTGATTTATTAAATGTCTATATCTGTTTTAGCAACAAACAAGTTGCAACAAGGGAAAAATATTGAAGCTTGTTTCCACCACGGGATAAAATTTATCAAATAAAAAATATTTGAGTTTTTATCTCAAAATACTGACCTTTTGTTCTCAGAATTCTTTTTTTTTTCTCATACTTTCTCAGATTTCCCAAAATTGCAAGATAAAAACTCAGAACTGCGAGAAAAAAAAGTGAATTGTGAGATAGAAAGTAATAATTACCTTTTTTATTTTTTATTACGTGGCAGAAACAAGTTTATATCTTGCAATTCCGACTCTCTTCTAGAATTTCTCAGTATTCTCACGATTCTGAGTTTAATTTTATTTCAATTCTGATTGCAAGAAAAGAAAGTCAGAATTTAGTTAAAAAGTCGCAATAAACTTTTTTTTCTCTCTTTGTGTAGGAAACAGGTTTCTTTCCACAGAATAATTCTCATATAACTGCTCACTATTTAAAAGACTCTTACTTGGTTGCTGGAGGTTCATGTTGGTTGAAGTTAAAAGAGCAGTTCAACTCCAGTTAAACAAAACCAATTCTCTCATCTGAAAAGAGGACTTTGGACCACTGGGCAACAGTCCAGGTCTTCTTCTCCTTAGCCCAGGTAAGATACCTCTAACGTTGTCTGTGGTTCAGGAGTGGCTTAACAAGAGGAATACGACAACTGTAGCCAAATTCCTTGACACGTCTGTGTGTGGTGGCTCTTGATGCCTTGACCCCAGCCTCAGTCCATTCCTTGTGAAGTTCACTCAAATTCTTGAATCGATTTTGCTTGACAATCCTCATAAGGCTGCGGTTCTCTCGGTTGGTTGTGCATCTTTTTCTTCCACTCAACTTTCTGTTAACATGCTTGGATACAGCACTCTGTGAACAGCCAGCTTCTTTGGCAATGAATGTTTGTGGCTTACCCTCCTTGTGAAGGGTGTCAATGATTGTCTTCTGGACAACTGTCAGATCAGCAGTCTTCCCCATGATTGTGTAGCCTAGTGAACCAAACTGAGAGACCCTTTTGAAGGCTCAGGAAACCTTTGCAGGTGTTTTGAGTTGATTAGGTGATTGGCATGTTACCATATTCTAATTTGTTGAATTGGGGGGATTTAAATGTGAGCCAAAATCATCACAATTAAAAGAACCAAAGACTTAAACGACTTCAGTCTGTGTGCATTGAATTTATTTAATACACGAGTTTCACAATTTGAGTTGAATTACTGAAATAAATGAACTTTTCCACAACATTCTAATTTATTGAGATGCACCTGTATATCTGAAAAAAGAAAAAAAGTGATTCTGTCCATTAAGCAGAATCACTTGTTAAAGACAAAATTGGCATAGTCCTTGATTTAAAAAATTTTTTTTAAATGCATGTATCATCAAATTTAGGTTGATGTAAGACAATACTGGTCTCAAGCTTTCATTATTACTAAGCATAAAAGTGCATAAGTAATAACCTCCAGCACCTATTACAGTTCACTGACACAAGCTTTAAAAAACAATCAGTCACAAATGTAAGAGATCAAATTAATCTAAATACAGGTTCTCTCATTTGTGTAACTAAACACTCAATCTTATCTACAACATGAAAAACTATTCTTATAAAAATACATATCTCATAGATTCAACAAACACAGTACTCCATGTATTATATGAGGAGTGAGTAAATATGTATCAATTTAAAATGCTGAGGGCAACACTGTGACTTCAGCAACCCTCATTAAAATTGTGTAAGAAACTATGATTACAGATCAGAATATGTTGTTTTATTTTTTTTGTATTATGCTACTTTTCCACAACATTCTAATTTATTGAGATGCACCTGTATATCTGAAAAAAGAAAAAAAGTGATTCTGTCCATTAAGCAGAATCACTTGTTAAAGACAAAATTGGCATAGTCCTTGATTTAAATTTTTTTTTTTAAATGCATGTATCATCAAATTTAGGTTGATGTAAGACAATACTGGTCTCAAGCTTTCATTATTACTAAGCATAAAAGTGCATAAGTAATAACCTCCAGCACCTATTACAGTTCACTGACACAAGCTTTAAAAAACAATCAGTCACAAATGTAAGAGATCAAATTAATCTAAATACAGGTTCTCTCATTTGTGTAACTAAACACTCAATCTTATCTACAACATGAAAAACTATTCTTATAAAAATACATATCTCATAGATTCAACAAACACAGTACTCCATGTATTATATGAGGAGTGAGTAAATATGTATCAATTTAAAATGCTGAGGGCAACACTGTGACTTCAGCAACCCTCATTAAAATTGTGTAAGAAACCATGATTACAGATCAGAATATGTTGTTTTATTTTTTTTGTATTATGCCCTCCTGCGAAGAAAACCTAAAATCAGTCAACAGAAACAGAGCCCTTTCATTACTATTACAATTAGCATTAGATTTACTGTACATTTGCTACTGTTTCCACACACTTACATCATACATACATTCTCACTCCTGTTTAGCTATCTGTGATCATATTGTGTAATAAGATATTGACATTAACAAACTGTAGCTTTACCACAGAACTAAATGTTATCCTAGACAAAAACTTTAGATGCAAGCTGCTGCTACTACACAGCAAAATGGCATTTTTGCCAACTCTGCACCAACCATTTAGAAGCACAGCTTGCTTGCAATTCAGGAATTTCGTGATAGTTCAGATATTTATAGCTATGCTTATTACTTGCACAAAAATATTTCAGATTAACTTAAACGGATTATTTCATACTGACTGTTTGAAGTAATTTGCAATAAACAGAAATGCAGCGTACAAATTTCCTATTCTGTGTCAGTATAACATGATGAAGCATACTTATTGTTTTAAACATAATTAATGAAAAATTTATGTAAACCAAATTAACTTAATTTTAAATTTACTCAGACTTATTGCTTTATAATACTGTCTTCTGCAAAATAAACAAACAAAAGGTCTAGTGGTTTTTGCCTATTTCATGAAGAATAATATTAGTGCAAATAAATTACATATTAATATGTAAACAAAGCTCTGTAAATCATAAATAAAATGCTGACAAAAAAAATATATTGTTTAGAAATTACCTTTTTTTTGGTTAAGAAAACAGATGTGGACTAACAATTCTTTAGCACTTGATGAATGATTGCTGTATTATGATAATTTGTTGAAATTATTTCTGATTTATAGTCTTTGGGATGAATATTATAGAAAGGTAGGCTAGACAAAATTACCTTGTGTGGGGACAAAATGGCATAAGACTAGTTGAACAATCTGAATGTGCTTTGTATACAAATTATTGTACTAATATAACACAAAAAATTAAGGTATTGTGGAGTAGCCCATTACTAACTAATCGACCAATCAAAAAATCATGTTCAAAAGGACTTGAAATAGTTATTGATTAAATATCCTTCATAACCTAAAATGCCTGATATCGAAACAAAACCAACAATCACCCGAAGTCACTTTTATGCCTACTTTTAGTTATTTATATGCAATATATATGCATTTATAGCTTTATAACAATTAAACTGACAAAAAAAACCTGCCTACATAAAAGTAAACAAAGATTAACAGTTTACATTCGCTTAAACAATAAGTATTCTTATTTTGCAGCAAATAAATAAAATTAAATTAACTTTTAGAACCAACAAAATGCTTACTTCATGTCTGTTTATCAATGTCTCCATATTACATTCACAATATGTCATTAAAAATTTCAGAAATACATCAATGGAATTGAAGACCCCTGTAGAAAAGCCATTGCACTCACTATCCATGTGAGACAAAATAAGCATTTGATCATAACATTAGATCAAAGCAAAAGCTAAAGTGAAAATCAATGTCAGTTTACGTCAGCCACCAGGTCACATGTAAAGTCTCGTCCATTCTTTTGGTCTCTCACCCTACTGCTATCCACGGCCAGCTGAAATCCTCCTCATACTCCGCAGTCCATGTTCCTGTCCAGCAGTTTGCGGTGGAGGGTGAGCAGCGTGGAGAGGCAGGCCACGGACATGTGGAAGGCCAGCTGGCAGATGTTCCTCAGGCCAAAGAGAAAAGCATTGCATAAGATGATGAGAGTCAGGAGAGTAAAGGATTTCAGCTTCTTCTGGCAGGTATGGAACAAGTACAGATGACACTGTGTGGGAAAGAGATAAGATCTGAGTTAGACGCTTAAACGGACATGATGTGCATTTGATGGTGTTATAAATGGAAACATTAAATATTACAAATGGATCATCTTTTATGCTACATGCAGAGTAGTAATACAATTTACCTGGCAAACACAGCAAAGAAATGCCAAAAGAAATGCCACCACATTCCACAAACCATCATAATCATCCTGTAAAAAATTGGGTCATATCATAAATAAGACATTTAATCGCTTAATTAATTACAATAAAATTAATTACACCACATTTCACAAACCATCATAATCATTCTGTAAAAAATCGTCGTATCATAAATAAGACATTTAATCACTTAATTAATTATAATAAAATGAATGCCACCACATTCCACAAACCATCATAATCATCCTGTAAAAAATTGGGTCATATCATAAATAAGACATTTAATCGCTTAATTAATTACAATAAAATTATGTACACCACATTTCACAAACCATCATAATCATTCTGTAAAAAATCGTCGTATCATAAATAAGACATTTAATCACTTAATTAATTATAATAAAATGAATGCCACCACATTCCACAAACCATCATAATCATCCTGTAAAATACTTGTCATACCATAATTTAAAAACTTTATTACTTAATTATAATAAACTTAATTACCTCCATATACAGTGGTGTGAAAAGGTTTTTGCCCCCTTCCTGTTTTTTTTATTTTTTGCATATTTGTCACACTTAAAAGATTCAGATCATCAAACTAATTTTAAAATTACACAAAGATAATGCAAGTAAATAAAAAATGCAGTTTTTAAATGATTATTTATTTTATTAAGGGAAAAAAGCTGTCCAAACCTACGTGGCCCTACGTGAAAAATGAATTGCCCCCTCCTGTTAAATCATGAAAGAACTGTGAGTAACCACATTATTTTAGAAAGCTGAGTTAAATTTCACTAGCCACACTCAGGCCTGATTACTGCCAGACCCGTTGAATCAAGAAATCACTTAAATAGAACCTGTCTGACAAAGTGAAGCATGCTTAAATAGCAACACATCATGCTGCGATCTAAAGAAATTCAAGAACAGATGAGAATCAAAACAGTTGACATGTATCAGTCTGGAAAGGATTATAAAGCCATTTCTAAGGCTTTGGGACTCCAGCGAACCATGGTCAGAGCCATTATCCACAAAT
>NW_015505244.1:1145675-1154242 GCF_001515645.1 Sinocyclocheilus grahami | reverse complement strand
AAGAGTGGGCCAAAATTCCTCCACAGCGATGTGAAAGACTCATTGCCAGTTATCGCAAACACTTGATTGCAGTTGTTGCTGCAAAGTGTGGCACAACCAGTTATTAGATTTTCACGTAGGGCCAGGCAGGTTTGGACAGCTTTTTGCCTTAATAAAATAAATAATCATTTAAAAACTGCATTTTGTATTTACTTGCATTATTTTTGTGTAATATTAAAATTAGTTTGATGATCTGAATCTTTTAAGTGTGACACATATGCAAAAAATTAAAAAAACAGCAAAAACCTTTTCTCACCACTGTACATACCTGTCTCAGGGGATATTATTGGGATTTTGCACCAGTTTTATTTTACTATTATTAATATACTATTATAATATTTTTTAAATAATTTGAATTAGTTTTTATTTTTAAATTTCAATTTTCATTTTAGTTTAAGTTTTAGCAATTTAGTTATTTGCTTTTGTCATATGTATTTTTTTATATTTTAAGTGTTTAAATATTTCTGTTTAGCTTTCATTTATTTTTATTTTAGTACTTCAACTTCAACAATTTTATTTCAGTTAGCTCAATTAGTAATAATTTTATTTCATCTATTTTTCGATTAACGAAAATTACTTTTAAAGTTTTAGTCAACAAAAACAACAAAGTTTTGCAGGTGAAGGAATTGAACATTTTGTGCTGATTCTGAAGCCCTAGACAAGTTATGAACGTCCTCCATCTCAAAAAGCATAATTACCTAAGCTGTAATTACCTACCTAGTCCTGCAGACACATGCTGCTAATGATAAATTAATAAAATAAGTGATCAATTAAAAAGCAAAATATTTTATATATTAATATATAATTCAGAAAAATACACACACACACACACACACACACACACACACACACACACATATATATATAATATATGTGTTATAATTCAGAAAAATACACACACACACACACACACACACACACACACACACACACATATATATATATATATACTATATATGTGTAGGTATGTATGGGCCAATATTGGATATTTAATTGTGCATGCCTTAATTTTACATTTAGTTTACCTTTGTCATCCATCTAATGCTCACTTAAGTTTAAAAACAGTAATATTTTAAGGACTGTTAAACATAATCTTTAGCAAAAAAAAATTATAATGTAATTTATTAAGTTATGATGGCTAAATTCACTTGCAGCATTTAACAAGTTGATTTTTTTTAGTATTAACATTTTTTTTTATTTAGACAAAATAGTATAAAAATTAAAATTTGCCCAATTATCAGTAATCATCCATAATGTTTCTAATCAAGATAGTTCTGTCCCAAATTAACATCTTGAACCATAGTGTTACCTGGAAGGTGTATTCAATAAGATGGACACCACGTATAATGTTGAGGGCAGCACACATGATGTTAAGAACCAGTGAGAGGATCCCTGGTGCTGAGACTGGTTCCAATCTCTGACCTTGACCTTTAAAATAAAATAAAAAATCAATAATCAGTCAAAACATATGTCCAACTTAAGACGTGGCCCTTATGAATTCACTGTATTCATCACTACAGCAAACCTGATGCAGCTGTTTGTTCTACATGCCCATTGGCTGCTCCATTGGTGAGTGCCATGTCCTCTATGGTGAGAACCTGAGGGGGGCTGGTTCTGAGGTCTTCCTGTACTTCGGCCAGGGTGACCTCCAGAGATGGACCCCCTTTCTGATTATAATGCTGCTGAAGTTTTTGAATGGCACTATCTGAAATAAAACCATCAGACAAACTCATGCTCAGCTTATGACTTATCTTAATTTGCATATTCATGGTTTAAATGCAGTATTAATGACACCCATAACTCATCTAATGCCTAATCCAATCCCTTTTATCTGTCATCCTACCAAACTCAAGAAAGGGGTACGGCCTGCTTGCCAGGGCCACTGCAGAGTTGTCAAAGCATGCTGTGAATTCCCAGCGCAAGTCTTCCAAGAAGCAGAATGCCGTGGCAGCAGGGAGACTGCATGCACATACGGTCATGTAGGACACACCCTCGGCTGAGAGGAAGCTACAACACAGAGACCAATTAGTTAACAAATTATTTCACAGGGCAGCCACCAATTTCCTTGGCTTATCTTGGACTCTGGAATGCAGGTAAACAAGATTCTAATCATTCGTGTATCTGATATGGCAACACCTGATCCACTTATATTCCCCTTTATTTTCATGCATCTCATGATTTCAAAAAGTTGTGAACTAAGAACTAAGAGTGGATGGTTCCATTTTTATTAACTAACATTACTAAAGATGAATAAATACAAATGTATTGATGATTGTTTTTTTTTTTAAAGTAAACAAATGAATAAACATTTTACTTTTTACAAATAAATTCATAAATACACTCATAAAAATAAAGGTTTCAAAAGGTTTTTTTGAGAAATGCCATAGAAGAACAATTTTTGGTTCCCCAATAACCTTTTAGTGAATAGTTTCTAAGTGTGAAGAACATTTTAAAATCTAAAGAACCTTTTTTCAGTGTATAGAATGTAATTGAAAGGATCTACACCTTTAAAAATAAAAGGCAAGTTGAAGGACACCGGCCCTGGTATGGTGACCCCTGAATCTGTCTTGCCAGTTTCATAATAAACCGAAAATGTATTTATACTTCTCATTATAATGTAGGGTGACCATAAGTGCTCTT
Source organism: Sinocyclocheilus grahami (assembly GCF_001515645.1). NCBI lineage: Eukaryota > Metazoa > Chordata > Actinopteri > Cypriniformes > Cyprinidae > Sinocyclocheilus > Sinocyclocheilus grahami. The sequence goes on along the minus strand of NW_015505244.1, from coordinate 1,151,563 downwards.
TTGAAACATACCTGGCCAGGATTGCCTAAAATATCCAGGGTTTTGGCTTTGTTTTTCTGTTTTCATACTTGCTTTCGACTTGAAGCAGCACTGCGCAGACCGATCGGTGCATGACACCAAAGTACCGTCAGAGCTACAGAGAGCAGACTCCTTATGCTTTTGAAACGCTCTCATGGTACTTTGATGTCAAACACCGAGCAATCGAACACACCTAATATGTACGCATATTTGCATCGCTTTGAACGTTCTCTGTAGATCCCACCTTATCATATGCCACGACTGGTCGATTATGTACAATGCCTGCATGTACAAAATCTGCTCATACATGTGTGTAGCATCTTTCTTTGTATCACGATTAAAATGCAGTGGTTGCCTTTAATTTAATATAGCTACAAATATTTTTTGTTTATTAAATATGTTTAGTTGTTGCAGTAGAAGCAACTGCCCGTTTTTGCAGTTTCATGGGCGGGAAAAAATATTTATGGCCTATGACATTATTGTCCACTATAGTGCACTTACTGAATGTTGAGCTCATGGCCCTTGACTGTCCCTCTCTCTGGTAATGAACTTAGGGATTTTGAGATCACTTTCAGCTGTTGCTTTCTCTCCTGAAGTTCCTTATCATGCAGGAAATCCGTGGAGGCGGAGAGAGGGAGTCCATCCCTGACCCGGACAACAAAGGCAAACAGGATCAGTGACATGCTCCTCCTGGATCTCTATGAGAACACATCCTGAACAAAAAGCAAAGGTAAGATACTGATGATTATTTAATTATGAAGTAGAAGGATGGAGGAAAGGGATGCTATTCACTTCAAAAGTATAGCTGCAGCTGTGGATGTAGTCTAAACTAGAAGTAAAAAAAATACTAATACATTCATTATTAAAATCAAAAGTTGTTTTTGTAAATGTTCAATTGATCTGGGCTCACATGAACTAACAATGAACAGTTATTATTTTTTACTAACTGTTAACAATTATAGATTATTAAATACTGTAACCTAATAGACCTTATTAAGTGTTACCACTTATTTTTTACTATTTTTCATACTATATTTTTGCTCTATAAAATACATTTATACATAGGCAAAAATTGTATGTCTAAAATTTTTTTATTATTTCAAGCATAGGTCTTAAGATCAAAACATTGTTAAGATCATGAAGATATAAATTCGGCAAAGTGTATCCGTTACTGGTAATATTGTTACTGGTAGTGTAGGTCTATGCAATCTAAAGAACAATATTACAACCTTCCATATTACAATATATGCATATTACAAATATATATAACATATGACAATGCCGTTCAGTATGTTTCATTGAAAATCAATTTGATTAGCACATCAAATGTCCACGATGGCAAACTATTTTAAAAGCTAAGTTGCATTCATTTTAAAGAGTTTTAATAGAGGAGAAGGATTCCACCACTGGTTTGGTACTGATCACATTTGCAATGTTTGTATATAATGTATAATTAAATGTGGACTGGAATTCATCAGCCTGTTATTTCAGTAGTTCAAATACAGTCATTCTGCTAGCAGGTGCAGATGCGCTTTACCATCCCTTACCTTACACCAGCTCAATTCATTTACGCTGAGCATGTGTGAAACAGTGAATTTGAAGTGCGCAGGAATATAACAGCTATGTTTCAAAAATCCCTCAAGATAATTATTGTTATTTATGACTTAATGATATTAAGACGCGACCAGAAGCTTTTTGTTTGCCTCTCTCTGAATTATGGGAAACAAGAGCGACAGTCGTTACTTCAAAATAAAAGTTCTTGAAGAGCAGTTTCAAAATGTCAAATGCCGATTTATTCTTATTTGTTCTATTTACAGACAGTATAGAAATACAAAATAATAATAATCATTAAAATCATTTTAGAAAAAAAAACGTAAATATACATTTTTTATTAGTCAAGAAATTTAGCATGAATAATATTAATTTATGTAAATAATTTTCGTTATTCTCGGGGCAGAAACAACAACCATTTTTGTAATGCTGTTGGTTTCCGACAGTCGGCAGCTGTGCAGCATCTCAAGGTAAAGTAAAATACAAAGTGGAGAAACAGCGTTGCCATGTCCTCTTTTTATGAGCGGCTTATAAAACGAAATCAAATTTCGTGGGTTGCGATTTTTGGGATTATTTAAATAATACAGTCCCTTATGACTTAATGATATTAAGACGCGACCAGAAGCTTTTTGTTTGCCTCTCTCTGAATTATGGGAAATAAGAGCGACAGTCGTTACTTCAAAATAAAAGTTCTTGAAGAGCAGTTTCAAAATGTCAAATGCCGATTTATTCTTATTTGTTCTATTTACAGACAGTATAGAAATACAAAATAATAATAATCATTAAAATCATTTCAGAAAAAAAAACGTAAATATATATTTTTTATTAGTCAAGAAATTTAGCATGAATAATATTAACTTATGTAAATCATTTTCGTTATTCTCGGGGCAGAAACAACAACCATTTTTGTAATGCTGTTGGTTTCCGACAGTCGGCAGCTGTGCAGCATCTCAAGGTAAAGTAAAATACAAAGTGGAGAAACAGCGTTGCCATGTCCTCTTTTTATGAGCGGCTTATAAAACTAAATCAAATTTCGTGGGTTGCGATTTTTGGGATTATTTAAAGAATACAGTCCTGTTGTGGAGGGAAGACAGATGGTGGTATTTATGAAAATTAATCAGTTTTCCATAATTCATATGCAACTATCCCGCCACCCAGGGGCGATTCTACGATTTTCATTTTAGCGCTGCACTCATGCTTTAAATGTCACGCGTTTTATTTGCGGGGTCTGTGCGCAGCATGTGCATAACGATGCTCAGAGCAGGCTGTACCTGTGGTAAGTATACGCCCTCAGACAGAACAGGCAGGTTATCGAATATGGAGCACGAAACCTGCAAAAACAATAAATAAATAAATATGCAAATAAATAAATAAATGTCTGTATAAATACACAAATTATTGTTTAAATACATATAGAAATAATTAAACATGTGATTAAAGTAGGCAAATAAATAAAATAAATTAGTGGACAAATGGAAAATGTTTAAGGAAATGCTAAACTCATCCTATTTATTTTCCTTTGATCACTCATTTATTTCTGAATGTAGTTCTGCATTTATTTTTCCTCTGTGCAACATGCTAATGAGAGGGTGTCAACCATGGACTTGGTTGGGGTCATGTCATAGCTGGGGGCGCAGCTTTCCCGCTGACAGGAAATGCATGGTGTAAATCCAGTATGACCTACGTAAAGTCACTTTTTCTGTTTAACAGAGCAAGATACATAAAAAACTGAGCTGTATTGTCCGTACAGTATCTGTGACTTTACAAACAACCCAAAGAAATGGCCAGTGTCGTTTCCTGACGTCATTTTTTGTAACCTGATTGAGTCTCCAGCTAGAGACAACTGTAATATCAGTATCCCATGGTCATCGTGAGATGACTGGTATGAAGTGGTTTAATCGAGGAACAGACCGTTTTTTCCCATTAGTTATCAGAACAGAAAATACAGGCAACAAAAGTATGTTTATTAAGCAAATAACGGCTCAGTATTGCAATTAAGTGTAAGCATTAATATTTTACATTGGCCACTTAAAATCTTTTATGATTTAGCTCTCTCATGATTATATCTACAAAACTAACCCTATGAAAAAGTGTAAGATAATATTCAGTCCCCTTGACTGATGAAGCTAATACGCATGCGCAGGCAAACGCTCAAGCCCGTCACACACGATCCGCCTACTCTTGCATAATTGGCACCCTCTCATTAGCATGTTGCGCAGAGGAGGAAAAAATGTGGAACTACATTCAGAAATAAATGAGTGATCAAAGGAAAATAGTTAGGATGAGTTTAGCATTTCCTTAAACATTTTCCATTTGCCCACCAATTTATATTATTTATTTGCCTACTTTCATCACATATATAATTATTTATTTATGTATTTAAACAAGAATACGTGTATTTATGCACACATTTATTTATTTATTTGTGTATTTATTTATTTATTGTTTTTGCAGGTTTCGTCCTCCATAATCGATGAGTGACAGAGCAGAATAAGGATGGAGCAATGTGTGGATGCGCTGTGCTTGAAGGACGTTCAACTCGGTTTTGTTTATATTTTGCTTTGCCTATAATTTTAAATGAAAGATATTAGTCATATTTATTTATTTTTCTCTGCGACACTTTTCCTACTGTGTTAACAGAAAAATGTCAAACGAATTTAGTATTTTGACAAGACGAATAAAAAGCTAATAGGCTATTTTTGTACAACCTACATTTTTATTGTTTTTCTCTCTGCAACACTTTTTCCCACTGTGTTGTCAATGTTAAACGAATTGTATAATATAAATTCAAGTTAAAGTCAATAAATTCAAGACTCTAGACAAGACGAATAAAATAACATACAATTTTGTGCAGACTACACTTTTATTTGTCAGCCTATCTCTCTTTATAGAGACTATAGCCCCCTAAAAATGGCCTAGCGACGCCACCCTTTCACCACCCCCTCAAACTAAAATAGCATGCTCGATTCTCATGAGAGATCTGGCAACACAGTAGGAGCTACAGCGGACAGCAGACCGAGCGGGTTTAGAAAGTAAAAGCTTTTTGCCCTTTATCTACACAGGTAAGTGTAATGCAATGAAACTATCTGTCTGTATCAGTACACGAATAGGACTATATCTGAGTCATACGGGTTTTTTAATTAAATAAATTGCCCATGAAGATTCATTTCCGTGTTCTTGCAAAACGTCGCCAGTTAGCTTTAAATGTTAAACAATGTTAGCCAGCTGCCAAACGAATTTTGCCCAAAACCAAAACATTTAATCGCAGTGTTTACAGTTATGGTTTATGTTATTTTTTTTATAATTTTAAGTAGAATTTTTTTCTTTCTTTTTTCTCGAACATCTCATTTTACTTTCTCTGTGGTTCAACACTGTAGTTCAATTTAAGTTCATTAATTGAAATCACAACCATACTTAATGTGATATTTCATATATGTATATTTATATTTATTATCAGGCGTGTTTTGATTCTAGGCTCGGCACATTTATTTAAACCGCTAACGTTACATGACTGCTCCGTCATATTGTAGTAAATGAATGTGTTATTGTGTTTATGTCTTATGTAGTACAATCAGAGATTGGTAGTTTGCCTGATCTACATTACATTGTGTAACCTGTCTGAGAATGAATTATAACTGCAGATATTGTCTGTAGGTGTTGTCATGAGTGCTCCAACCCCTTTGTGAGGCTGTTGAACATCAAGTCCATGCTTATTGACAACAATTATGCAACCCATGGATTTAAATCTGCAGTCCTGTAATTGGACGCTTTTTAATATCCGTGAATGGATTAGCAGATGTTTTGTTCCGAGCATATAAGACATATAAGAAGAATAGTTATTAAAGGGGTCATATGATGCTGCTAAAAAGAACATTATTTGGTGTATTTGGTGTTTATGCGGTTTAAAGTAAAAAAAAAAAAACACATTATTTTCCACATACTGTACATTATTGTTTCTCCTCTATGCCCCGCCTTTTTGAAACGCGTCGATTTTTACAAAGCTCATCGGTCTGAAAAGCTAGGTGTGCTGTGATTGGCCAGCTATCCAATGCGTTGTGATTGGCCGAATACCTCAAGCGTGAGACGGAAATGTTACGCCCCTTACCATTCTGTGATGCCGTGTCCCGGCCAGAGCGACGAGACAAAAACATTAAAACCCATTATGAACAAGGCATTTGTTGCATCAAGTGGGGACATAATTACGGGTTATAATGACTTATACTGTCTTTTTACGCATTGCGTTGCATCGCGCCGCGTAAACATAAAACCATGTCTGCATTTGTGATCGGAGAAATGACAAACAACAAGTGCTACTCTAC
>NW_015505244.1:1126490-1142724 GCF_001515645.1 Sinocyclocheilus grahami | reverse complement strand
GAAAAATTGAAATCGCATCATATGACCCCTTTAAGATTTCACTTGCCAAGCAAGCTATTCCAGTTCATTCTAAATTTATTTAAAAGTGATCAAGCATTTATTTATTTTTTGGTAATGATACTGTACAAGTGGAACCAGGAGTGTTCCTTGTATTTATTTTTGTATTTGTTTCCAGATCTGACACATGGAAATGTCCTCTTTCTCCTCCTGTGACATTCACTCTGACATTTGCCATTTCCACAAGTAGACAGCCTGTGTTAGCAATCAGTGGACTGATAAACAAAGTTATTTTGATATGGGAAAGCAGCTGGCACAACATTTACCATGGTAAATTTACCAACATAATATGTGCCATAAGGAAGTTCAATAACTTCATTCACTTCTTGTAATTTGAGATGTGTTAATCTGATGGCAAGTCATTCCTCTGCTCTGCTAAAAGACTTTAGTGTCTGTGATTTAAGGAAAAGTAAGTAAGAAAATTTACTCAACCTCAGGTCATCCAAGATATAGATGATGTGATTATAGATTATTTTAAATTTGGTGAAATTTGGCAATACATCACTTGCTCACCAATGGATCCTCTGCAGTGAATGGGTGCCGTCAGAAATAGAAAAACAGTTCTAAACAAATATATATTGGTGAGTTTTAGTGTAAGAGGACAGCAGGGGATTGATTTTCACTGGAGGATGCACAATTATGGATTACGGACTGGTATGTTGGCTGGAAGTGACAGTTTAAAGTTAAAAGCCCTTCATGATGGATTATTATCTTATAGAAATTCAGCTTTTCACTTCACAAGTTGTTAACTGATGGACTGGAGTTGTGTGGATTGCTTGTGGATTATTGGGATAATTTTATCAGCTGTTTGAACTCTCATTCCGACGGCACCCATTCACTGCAGAGGATCCATTGGTGAGCAAGTGATATTATACTAAATCTCTCCAAATGTGTTCTGATGAAGAGACAAACTCATCTACATCTTAGATGGCTTGAGGATGAATATATTTTCAGCAAATTTTCATTTTTGGGTGAACTATTCCTTTAAAGTTGAATTGAAATGAAAATGTACCCTTTTTAAATGCATGTTATTGATTTTATTATGAATGATTCATTCTTGCATATGATTTGTTTTTATTTATTTATTTTGACCTTGTAACATTAAATCAAAATGTCATAGCTGGATCTTCCTACAGATTTCTAGCTCTTGTGACATATACAGGACTTCTCCAGTCATTTAGTCCGCTTAAACGCCGCCCTTGCAAGCTCATGTTCATCTGCATCCATTTTTGAGTGCAACGCCCACATCTCAAAATCCAATCAACAACTGATGCATAGAACCAAGTCCCGCCTACGTTTTTCCCCCAATAATCCATTAAACTCTGATGTACAATACAGAAGAAACGATCTGTCGCTACTTCTGTTTTGGCACATATTTTTAATGTTCATGCTTAGTTCTTGTTTAGTTTATTTGGGCCCTTACTAAACTATGTTTGGAGCTCCTCCCCAAACAAAAGCTCGACTGTCTCTAAACACAGCCCAAAGATAGCACACATCTAGTTTAACCAGGGTTCCTAGTTTAGGATGACAGCACACATCAAAGCAACAGTGTGTCATTCATCACATTAGGGTGGTGTCCAACAGCAGACCCGGTGATAGACAAGGCAGTGCTCGTAAAAAGGGGGTGGAAGTTGAGGTTGGAGGGGCATGCATGGAGATTTGCATGTCATTGCTTAACCGATACACTTCCCCAATGTCTGTGTCTGATTTTCTGTTCACTTTCTGAGTTTCTGTTCATGTCACCTGGAGAGAAACAGTATCATGGGAGATATCTGAAATGGAATGTATTTCAGGCAATTTGGGAATACAAGATTTAATAGTGTTTCGCTGTGATTTTGCACTACAGGAAGCCCACTCTTTACAAAATGGGGGTGAAAGATTGCCCTCAGTGCTATTTTGATGTGGAGATCAATAGAGAACTAGGTAAGATGTGACAGTGATTTTTATTTGGTTGTTCTGAAATACTCTTGTGTGAAGGTCAAACAGTTTAAAGTACTAAAGTAAAGTTTTGATAGAGAAATGCTTAAAATGTTTGCTTTTAGATTACCATTCATATATGTTTGGCATTCTATGGTTTTCAAAATCACTTTTCCAACTACAAAAATCGTGTTTAGTTCTCAACACCAGTGTTGCAAAAGGTAGCCTATTAAAGGGGTTCAGAGTTGTGTGATCTTTATCATAGCATTTGGTATAATTTTAAAGTATGAAGTTTTTATAAAAGATAAATCGTTAAACCAGTTAGTAATAAGCATTTAATACTGAAAGTGCAACATTATATGTCTATGTTTTGTAAAGTACTTGGATAATGGCAGTTAATATACCTGTGCCAGTGTGTGAGGAACTGTTGTGGCAGTCCACACCCTGACCTGCAGGGCTTTTTTAATGAACCACAGTTGTAGTGTGCACTAAGTCTACCACTAATTATGTGTTTTAAGAGAGATGTCTGTGTCATAAAACCAAAACCTTTTATTTAGTGATTTTACATCCATTACTTTACAAAGCAAATGTTTTAACACCCTGTTTATATTCATTTTATCGCTTATAAATGAAATGGATAACCCTGGCTTTATGTAAAAACACACTTAAATTTGAAGGCTCTTGTATTTGAATATGAAAGAGATGTTTTGGTTTGCCACACTGAAGTCAACCTGAATGTTATAGCCTATAAGTTGAATTGCAGCAGTCACACTAATCTAATAATGGTTTTCTTTAAGCGAGCTATGCAAAAGCACACCTAAATTTGAATGCTTTTGTATTTGAATATGAAGAAGATGTTTTGGTTTGCCACACCTGTCAACCTGTGAAGTCAACTTGAAAGTTATAATCTATATAAATTGAAATGCTATAGTCACACTAATCTAATAATGGCTTTTTATCCTTAAGCTTAAAACACAAAACATACAGGTGTAAGATTTCTGATCCACAAGTATAATGATTTATTTTGCTTTCTTCCAGTTGGACGAATTGTCTGTCAATTGTTCTCCGATGTTTGTCCCAAGACAAGCAAAAATTTTCTTTGCCTGTGCACTGGTACGTATACTTGACATGAGGTGTTTTATCATGCTAGACTTTGACTTTAAACCTGTAAAGAACTGCTTTGACCAATATTCTCTTAGGTAATTATATTATTTCACAAACATACTCAAATTTTTTACAGAGTCAACCTTGAACTCATTTTAGAGGTTTTATCTAAAATAAACTATAAAAACCTAATATAGGTTTTTAAATGGCTATTTCAATAATATAAATAATAATATAATAATATAATAATAGCCAAGGAAGCTGGCGTAACACCAACCAACTAACTAACCTTCATATAATATCCATTCATATCCTCTTATACAAGCATAAGCTTATCGGGCAATAGCACAAAAATAAACCTGGAGGTGACTAAATTCTGTCTGTGTAACGAAAAGTGCAGGTGTTTTGCTGACAGCACTGAAGAATGAACCAGAACTGTATTTACAGCCTGTTCCTAGAAGACAGAAGCCGCATTAGTCTGCATTGAGAAGGTTTGGTCATAAATTACAGTTAGTAAGGCTTGTGGTCAATACAGGGATCTTTTTTCTCACCAGCTGAGAGATTTCTGATCCACAAGTATAATGATTTATTTTGCTTTCTTCCAGTTGGACGAATTGTCTGTCAATTGTTCTCCGATGTTTGTCCCAAGACAAGCAAAAATTTTCTTTGCCTGTGCACTGGTACGTATACTTGACATGAGGTGTTTTATCATGCTAGACTTTGACTTTAAACCTGTAAAAAACTGCTTTGACCAATATTCTCTTAGGTAATTATATTATTTCACAAACATACTCAAATTTTTTACAGAGTCAACCTTGAACCCATTTTAGAGGTTTTATCTCAAATAAACTATAAAAACCTAATATAGGTTTTTAAATGGCTGTTTCAACATGTTAATCACATTGATAATAGCCAAGGAAGCTGGCATAACACCAACCAACTAACTAACCTTAATATAATATCCATTCATATCCTCTTGTACAAGCATAAGCTTATAGGGCAATAGCACAAAAATAAACCTGGAGGTGACTAAATTCTGGCTGTGTAACGAAAAGTGCAGGTGTTTTGCTGACAGCACTGAAGAATGAACCAGAACTGTATTTACAGCCTGTTCCTAGAAGACAGAAGCTGCATTAGTCTGCATTGAGAAGGTTTGGTCATAAATTACAGTTAGTAAGGCTTGTGGTCAATACAGGGATCTTTTTTCTCACCAGCTGAGATTGAAATAAGAGACACATCCATGCTGATCAGATAGGATTATCCTTTTGCTGTCTGTGTAACTGTATAATTCAGGACTGAGTCCAGTAGTTTAATTCAGAGTACAATACATTGATTCATTAAGTTTATCCACATTTCTAAGAGCTTAACCTGTGAAATCTTTTTTTTATTTATTTTTTGGTTTGGTTTGGTTAGGTTAGGTTAGGTTACGTACTGGGTCCGTTATATTCAAGTAATCAAAAACGGTGTATCATGTCATTCTGGGCAGTGCTGCCCACAGTGAAATCAAGCTGGTTCAAAATCCTGATTCTTATAGATGTATCTCAAATATAATATTTTACAATGTATTTTTCATTTTTTACTTGCAATATGATTGGTTTGGACATAGTATGTGCATCACAGTTTGCATTCTTGTGCACTATTCTCTGCCAGTTTTTTGTTTAAATAATGTGATTAGTGTGTTTCACTCTGAAAATTGCAAAAAGTGCACTTCAAATGCCTGGATGATGCACTTAATTAACCAAAAAAAAAAAAAAAACCTTAATTAAGTGTGGAATGTTGGACACTTCATGCTCTTAACTGTTGCATCTTTAATTAGTTACTAGAGGGGGAGGGCCTATTAGACTGATGTTGGATGACCGAGCGAGCATATATAATTCATACACTAGATAGTTAAATACAAGTGCAACTTATTCATTTATTCATTTGAGACACAACTAGTTTTGTTCATTATATGTTGTTTATTTTGTGCCATGTACAGAAAGCTCCAGTTCAAAATAAATTCACATGGTCTGCACATTGATAATGTAGTCAGAAATAAAGAAAATTAATAAATTACATTATGTGATGATGTTCAGAACATTTTCAGACTGATTGAAGTTTGATGTATATCTGTAGTTCTTCAAGGCAAAAGGAGGAATGCTTTCCATTCTGAGGATGACTCTCAGAGTTCCTCTGAGTCTTCATCTCAGTATTCCTCCTCTAATCGAGAGTCTGAAAAAAATTATGCATCTCGAAAGAGGAAAAGAAACTCAAAGAGAAAAAGAAGAGAGACAGTTAAAACAGCAGGACAAAGGTAAATGATTGTAACCAGTTCCATTTCCTATTATGCACAGTGAAAGCATCTATTTGCATTTATTTGTTATTCAGCCAATGATCTAAAGCAATAACACGTTTGGTATTCGCCTGCACTGACACTTTTCAGCTATATCACAGTTACAGTAAAAATAGTATACTGATAACCTTTTCCTGATTCATAGTCATGCTGAAGATGAGATGGCAGAGGAAGATGATGGTGAGACTGAGCAGAATGTGAAAAGGGAGAAGCCTGTGGTTCGACCAGAAGAGATCCCACCCGTGCCAGAAAACCGTTTCCTGCTCCGCAGAGACATGCCCCAGGAGGAGACAGTAAAAACGTTTGTATCTTTTGTACAATTCAACAAACATATGCTTCTTTTTTTCACTTAAACATCACAAGAGTCTTTCCTCTGCATCCCCAGTTATTAGATAACTGACATTTTCTATAGGGTCAAATTTTAAAGTGTTACTACAGAACCAAAGCTATTCATATTTTAGTAACATTTGTCCCTGCTTAACAATTAATCCCTGAAATCCATGGCTCAGCTTTGATGGTGTATTTTAAACCAAAAGAGTTAAAGTCTTGAAACTTTTCCCCCCAATAGGGCTGTGCAGGACACAGTCGTGGCACCAAATGACACAAAACCAACTGTCACAAAATCTGGACGCAAGATCAAAGGCCGTGGTACTATGGTATGACAGCCATGAATTACATTTATAACACATCCAGAAAAAAAACAAGACACAGAGTGACATTGTATGAAGTACAGCAGACAAAATGCATTTTTACAAACACAAAAATATATCAGCTGCTTTAATAATTGTTATAATTATTTCATTCTAATTATTTGTTAGAACTTAGAAAGTGCTTGATGGAAATGTTAGTTTGATTGGTTGGCCATGCATGAAATGTTGTTGTTTTTTATTCCCTCTGCAGAGGTACCATACCCCCCCTCGGTCAAAGTCCCGATCAGAGTCAGAAGGGGAACGGGAGAGCAGTGAGACTCCTCCACACTGGAAAGAGGAAATGCAGAGGACCAAGGCTTACCAGCCCCCTAGTGTGGAGAGATGGAGTAAAGGAGAAAGGTATATTCTTACACCATTTGAAAACGGGGCAATGATCAGTGTGAAATTCAAAATGATTGAATTTGCCAAGCCAATATTGGTAGTTTATTTCTGGTTTATATTAAAAGGTTTATATTATTTTGATTTGCTTTCAGATATGTGTTTAAAGTTGTGAAAAAACATAGTTGGGACATAGAGTTTGATTTTGTAGTTTTAAATATTGTTCAAACAGATGGGATGACAGAAGTGACACCCCAAGGTCTAGGTCAAGATCTGAAGAGCATTCCTTAAGTGAGGCTTCTGTATATTCCAGCCACCATCAATATAGAAAAGAAAAAAAGAAAACCAAACACAAGAAGAAAACAAAGAAACGAAAGCACTCAAAGAAGCATAAAAAGAACAAGACCAAGGAGATCTCCCAGTCTGAGGATGAGATGTCTGGGTCCTCAGGCAAGAGGTCAAAGCCCTCAAGCCATGCTGAAAGGAGACATTCTCGATCACGCTCTCATTCTTACTCTCGCTCATCGTCGCATCACTCCCACAGATCGTATCGATCGGAATCAGAAAGGAGACGTTACTTATCAAGCTCTTCTAGAGATTCACGATCTTATTCGAGGTCCAGGAGCAGATCCTATTCCAGAAGTCGCTCAAGGTCTGATAAGCGGGTTAGGTCATCCATGAGGTCAAGGCATAGTCGATCAGGGCGGTCTGTTACTCATTCTAGGTCACTGTCTCATTCTCGATCCAGATACAGGACAAGGTCAAGAACCAGATCAAACTCTAGGAGAAAAAGAAATGAGTTGAGATCCCCTCGGAAGTCAAAGCCTACAGAGGGTGGTATTTCCAAATTGGACAAGCCTGTCCCTAAATCAGTTCAAGGTGAAGAACCTAAAGCCCAACCAGCAGCATCTTCAGAGAGTGCTTCTGTGTTGCCTTTGAGTGACAGTCCACCTCCTTCTCGATGGAAACCAGGCCAAAAACCCTGGAAACCCTCTTATGTCCGCATTCAAGAAATCAAAGTAAAATCAGCCCCAGCTTCAAATGCACTAATCAGCCCATCATCAAATGTACCTCTGGAGACAGTGTCCTCTCTAAAGCCAGACATGGCTGTTAGTCAAAGCGACCCCAGCAGCAGTAACAATAATGTTTCTGATAGACTCCTGCAAAGCAGTTTGTCCAGGAGCAGGTCACCTATTCGATCACAAAGTAGCAGTAAATCACAGAGTCAGTACGGCAGCAGATCTTCCTCCTGCAGTAGGTCAGAATCGTATGATTCATACAAAAGAAGATCCACTGAAAAAAAAAGAAAACATCGTAAATCTAACAGAAATAGCCAAAAGAGGGACAAGCATGCAAATCATGGTAGTGGCCATAAAGATTCATCTCCCTTCTCAGGGGACATATCAGATAATCCATACAGTGCTATCCACGGACACAATGACTCCTTGGTTCAGAGAAACACACTGAAAAGCACAAATCCCAGTCAAAGGAAAGAACCAGTAGTGGACAACAATAATGCATCTGGATGGGAAATTGAAGGAGAGAACTCAAGTAAGACTACTACTGCTGTTGAACACCACCAACTCCTTTTTAGGCAAGAAGGACTTACTGAAACGAAAAAGAGACACATTTTGTATCATTGCTGGGAATCTGAGAGTGACTCTGAAATGCCAGACAAAAAGGTAGTTAGTGATGCCAAACATGTGTCTGAAAAAGAGGAGGGAGAGGCTAGTTCAGAATCAGAATATGAATACCCTTTATGGTCCTCTAACAAGTCAAACCAAGGTGCAGAAATGTCTAATGAATTAAAAGGTAATGAGGAACTGTCTGCAGACATAAAAACTTCAAAGCACAAGAGCAAGAAAGCCAAGCGGAAGCACAAGCACAAGAGGAGGAACTCTTCCAGGTCAGGATCTCACAGATCCAAGGCCAAGAAATCAAAGAAGCACCAAAAGCCGAAAGAGACATTTCACTGGCAGCCTCCACTGGAGTTTGGTGATGAAGGTGAGGAGGAGGATTATGTCACACAAGCAAAACAATTTCACATAGAAAATCCTGATGCTGTCAATGATGGAGCAAAAAGGCGTATAAAAGCTGAAAAGATCAAGCACCAAGTCTCAGAAAATAAGGATGGGGATCAAGGAATTCTTGAATCATCACAAGATACGTTTTCAATAGAGTCTTCTAAAGGTATTGATAAGAATGGGAAGGTGACTGAAAGCCAAAAATCAAAGCTAAATAGCAATACCAAAAGAAGTCCAGCTCAAAGCCATCTAGAGATCCATACCAATCTTTCAGACACTAACTTGGCAAGTAACAAACCAATATACCTAAATAAAGTTGACATATGTCCTCCAGAGTGCATCCCAGAAGCTAAGCAAGCAGGTCCAAAAACGATAGGCTTTTCCCCTCTAAAAAGTATTCGAAATGATGGTAGTGCACTTGTTCCACCGCAAATAGAAAAAGGAAACTCCGTAACTACTGGATTTGTTTTACCTCAAGGCAGTCAGCCAGAGGAATCTGTACCTGGTGACAGTTATTTCTCAGCAGTTGAAAATAAATGGAAACCTTTGACAGGCATGACTGTTGCGCAGGCCATTACTACAAAACCTTTGATTATGAAAATAAATAAGCAGCAAGATCAACTGGAGGGAAAGGCCCAGGGTCTCAAGATTGAGATCAAGAGCCAGAGCAGAGTCCGTCCAGGATCCTTATTTGATGAGGTACGAAAGACAGCTCGGTTAAATCAGAGACCCAGAAATCAAGACAGCTCAAGTGAAGAAGACTCTCTTCCAGCAACAGGAGAAAGGGCTGGATCCCATAATCACTCTCGGAACAAGTCGAGGTCTGTGTCCAGCCACAGGACCCACCACAGAAGTAGGTCCCATTCATATAGCCGGTCCAGAAGCTACACCTACTCTTCCAGGTTGGTTACAACAGGCAATGTTTTATGTCTTCGTATGTCCAATATTTTATGTCAAGTTAATTTTGTATGTTTTAATTGTTCACACAGGAGCTACAGTAGAAGTAGAAGCAGGAGTAGATACAGCAGAGGACACTCCCGTTCTCGAAGTAGCACCTACCGAAGTTACCGTAGGTAAGTGTTGAAAGATATTTATCTTTGATATGTGTGTTATGGGGATTAAAATGTTTTTAATTAAGATGCCACGGTGATCTTGTTTTAGCCACACAGACCGTAGAAGTCGGTACAGAGGTTGCCACAGATCAAGGTGAGCATGGAGCCAAAATTATTCATGCATTTTGACTGCAACCTAGTGTCGCTTTATTATTCATAATTATGTCTTTTGTTCCTGGAAATACAGGTCTGACTCTTACGATAGTTCTTCTAGCCGTAGCAGGAGAAGAGGGCATCGAAGAAGTGAGAGCTCTGACTGCATGTCCAGGTACATCATAAATAAATCCATGTATTATTGAAACTGTCTTGTTTGAATTTGATAATGTGCCTC
Organism: Sinocyclocheilus grahami; assembly: GCF_001515645.1. Classification (NCBI taxonomy): domain Eukaryota; kingdom Metazoa; phylum Chordata; class Actinopteri; order Cypriniformes; family Cyprinidae; genus Sinocyclocheilus; species Sinocyclocheilus grahami. The sequence continues at coordinate 1,132,819 of NW_015505244.1, read as the reverse complement.
ACTGAAGCTAATTCTTTGATGTGTGTCTTCACGTTCAGGTCATATCGCTCATACAGTCGCAGTTCCTCCAGGAGGCGAAGTCATAGCCGAAGCAGTCGATACAGCTGAGCTGATTTTAAGAAGATGTAGCATTAAGTCTCCTTCTCCTCCATATGGTTTTCTGAACGAATGGCTCCATTTAAGTTTGGAGAAGTATGTCCTTTGATGTACACTGTATAATCATTTAATGTGTAATTCACACACATTCTGCTGTATTTTTTCCAAATGTGTCTATGTATGAATGTACATTTGAAACAAAATGAGTCACTTTTTTATTCTAGTACACTTTTTTTTTGTATCCCTAAGAAAAGGAGCATAGAAGCCCTCCAGCTGTAAAGCCAAGGTTATATGTCAACAGCCACTTACCTCAGTCCTTTGAAGATAAAAATCTGTGAAATGTAAGTCATGTTTTGACGTGACACACAGTTGTATTAAACAAATCAATGGTAGACATGGATGGGAAATGTTTAGTTTTGGCCAAATGAACGTGTTGTGTTTAAAAGGTTGCCCTCAGTGCATTTTTTTTATTTGTCCATAAAAACTAAAAATCTTACTGAATGTATCTAGTGCTGCTTATTGATACACCATTTAAATATAACAAACGAATCTTGCCAACTGGAAATAAATCTACATTTTTTTGTGAAATCCTATAAGTGTGCTGTACAATGTGTATTCTGTGAAATGTGTTCTTGTAGCAACACCTACTTCACGTTTCGGTGACTCCTCCAAATATACACATAGTTGAGTGAGATGCATTAGAATGTGGATAAAAGTTTTTGTAAGTCCATCTCAAGCATGTTTCTAAGTTGTAAGTCCATCTCAAGCATGTTTCTAAGTATTGTCCACTACAAGCATGTCTGCTTTTTGATTTAGTCCTTTGCTATTACCTTTTTAAGGCTATTACTTTGCTTTGTACTGGTGGGGATACTGTACATGCAAAATTGCTGGGGTACACCAGGATCAGAATTGACAACCACTGCACTGATACTACTGCATCCAAATGTACTGTCAGAGTATGAACTGAATTTTCTGATGAAGAATTCACTTTTGGCTGTTGTTCTAAATTGTTCTTTAGTATAAACTGTATACATTTCTAGATGTACTACACATACTAACAATCATAAAAGTACAGTTTAACCACAAAGAGCAATTTTATTGGTACCTAAAGTACTGAAACATAAGAGCTCAGATCACATTTCTCAATTTTTTTTGTTAAATTCTTTTTAACATTTCACATCTGACAGGTCCTTCACTCCTGTGGCCTTATGGGATAGTGTTTACCGTTTGCTCACTTAAAGGCTTAGTTCACCCAAAATTGAAAATTCTGTCATTAATTACTTACCCTCATGTCGTTTCAAACCCGTAAGACCTCCGTTCATCTTTGGAACACAAATTACGTCCGCTGGATGAATTAATGACAGATCATGTTCCATGAAGATATTTAGTTAATTTCCTACTGTAAATATATCAAAACTTAATTTTTGATCAGTAATATGCATTGCTAAGAACTTCATTTGGACAACTTTAAAGGTGATTTTCTCAATATTTAGATTTTTTTTGCACCCTCAGATTCCAGAATTTCAAATAGTTGTATCTCAGCCAAATGTGGTCCTATCCTAACAAACCATACATCAACAGAAAGCTTATTTATTCAGCTTACAGATGATGTATAAATCTCAATTTCGAAAAATTGACCCTTATGACTGGTTTTGTGGTCCAGGGTCACAAATTTGAACACAGGATATAATTGCTCTGGTTGCCTGCTGTTTCAGGATTCAGCATGCTCTCATGCACACAGTGAGATACTGTCAAACATGCAAGGTCTTAAGCACCTGGGAGACAAATGCTCCATGTCCCCATAATGGCAGATCGTATTGATTACACATTTTTAGCAGTAGATGTAGACTACAGCTCGGACAGGAAAAAAAATATCCAGTGCAATGGCCCTTTAAAACTTCTGACAAAAGCCCATATGATCCCGAGCTCCAATCACCCATTCCTACTGCAAAAGCAGCCTCTGCATTTTTGTCTGTCTGAATGCTGCTAGCACGGCGGAAAAAAACTGTGAGGGGAAGGAAAACTGAAGAAATGTGAAAATCCAACGTACTATTACATGGCGAGGCGGAAGTCCTGCGCAAATGGAGTTATTCGCGGACTCCTTCGATGCTAGAGACCCCGGATCAAAATGGTACAGTAGACAACGACATTTTGATCATTTTATATCCATATTTTATTTCTTGTAATTTTAAACGACTTAGCTAGGCCGATTAAACTTGCAATAGTTTGTCCCGGGATGTGTCTGAGTTTTGAATGTGTTAGATATCGTGATGTCGCCAATAAATTTGACCGCAAAATGAAGTTTGCAACTTGCACAGAACGCCGACAGCCGCAGAAATTGGAAGGTTAACAAGAATGCAACGGCTACAATAGCTACATTGTTGCATTTAAAGAGTTAAATTCTCTCATATCAGTGTGGAGGATCACGTCGTGACTGGTGCTTTTCGTGGACATTGATGCATGCAAAATTCAATTTAAAAAATATTTTTAAATTCCAAATATACTTTTGAAATCAGAGACTTTGTTGCACGGGACGAGACCGAATTCATGTCACAACACTGTTAACTTCACATCATGACCTCAAAAAATGTGTGCATCCTCCATCCATAGAGTTCATATTTCAGTTGTGCAGTAACTGAGTCTCCAAATACATGCTGAAGGCGCTACACATACAGGAGCTTAGAAACATTATAGTTTAAATACCATTTAAAGTAGTTTATGATTAGATTAAAAAAAAATTCCAAATGTGCTACTCCTAGATACAATTAGACGTAGCCCAGACCAAACATAAGTTATTTCCAGAACTGGACATTTTTTACATCACTGAATTATTGACATTAAATGAGTTATGAATCATAATGAATCCGTTTTCTTTATTTCAGTATTTCCTTGACTACCTCTGTAAAACAATTTTTACAAATCCTTATCCGTTAAAACATAACGATCATATATATAAAGGAATAAAATAGTAAAATAAGAAAAGAATGATAAATGAGATGTCTTACAAACAGATTTTTTTTTTATCAGGTTTTTTGTTTGTTTTTGTTTTTTGTATTGAGTATTTTAATATTTTATATTCTTAATAAACTGAGGGAGAGCATCAGAGAGGTTGCGGGGGATGAAAGCACAGCAGTGTTGATTTTAGGAATGCTCATTAAAAATAGAGCATGTTTATTATAGTACAGTGGTGCTGTAATCCAGAGGCCTCTTCACATCTGGAAGCCGGGTTAATATTTGGGTCAGGTCACTACTTTAGTGTCACGACCCTGCAGTGGCTTAATTTTGCTTTGAAAAGTGGTGGGGACACCGCGCAACTTGTTTTGCTAGTTTTTTTATTTAATAACCTAATTTACTTGGGGACTGGGTTTAGAGTTGGACAAACTTAATTTTTGCGTTTCAAAAATACATCGATGTGCCAGGGGCGGTGCCAGAGAATTTTGAACGCAGGTAGATCACTGACAGAGGGAGCTGGGCAATTCAGGGCTCCAGACTCATTCTTCCCACTGGTTGCTCTTTTGCGATTAACTTTCTCAGTTGGTTGCACGAGCACGGTTTTTTATTTTTATTATTTTTCATTTTTTTGTGCTACAACATGCTATTAATCAATGAATACGTCTATAGCCTATATTGAAGTATGGTTAATATATTATTATATTAATCAATTTAATATAACGTGCGACTACACTTAAAAATAAAGGTGCTTCACGATCCCATAGAAGAACCTTTTTGTCTAAATGGTTCCATAAAGAACCTTTAACATCTGAAGAACCTTTCTGTTTGACAAAAGGTTCTTTGTGGCGAAAGAAGGTTCTTCAGATTATAAAAGGGTAAGAAAGTGATGGTTCTTTAAAGAAGCTTTGACTGAATGGTTCTTTGTGGAACCAAAAATGGTTCTTCTATGGCATCGCTTGAAGAACCTTTTGAAGCACCTTTATTTTTAAGAGTGTAGTTGACTAGAAACATCTTTAGTAGAGGGCAGGCTTACTTAGCACAAGGAAGCTCTCCAAAATGCTATAGCCTAATGACATTACGAAAAGTGCGACAGCTGCAAATCACGTCGTTATTGCACTGCACGAGCTATGCATGCGTAAGGAGTCAAATGTTTTTTTTGTTGTTGTTTTTTATCACCCTAATTGGATTATGAAGAATGATTTGTTGATCTTGTTTTTCCTTTAATACATACCTTCCGCAATATATTTTTCAATTACTTTCAAAAAGGGGTAGGGACAATATCGACCCTGGCAAAAAGTGGTGGGGACATGTCCCACCCGTCCCACCCGCAAATTACGCCTATGCGACCCTGTCTTTTTGACCTCTAGTTGCTCGCTTGACTTTTTTCACATGACCCTTAAAAAGGTTGTTATTTTTAATTTTTTTATACAGTGCATTTCCTCTTCGGCTGTAGTAGACAAAAAATTAAGTTTAATATGCATTGTCTATTGTTGGTTGGCATGTGAAATGAGTCAGAACCCTACGAACTCCTTTACGCCTCCATTAATGCATTGTTTATGAGAATATAATCAATTTTAGACAATCACCACCAGAATATCACTTGATGATAACATTAACCAGTTTTAATTTCCAAAACGCTCTGTAATAACAGAAAAGGAGCTGTACTTCTTCAGCTGCATCTATTGCACTTGGTGACTAGTCCCCATTGCTAGCTAAGCATTGGTGGTAAAAGCACCAAGGTCATAATGGGTTTTAGATGTATACTGAAAAAGCCTAAGATAAATGAATAAATGCATCGAATGCACTCTAGAATGAATTGTTGCATGATGATTTCCTAACGTGAACATACGTGAATTGGCCCTTTGTTAACTGTTCGTCATGAAAGCGCTATGAAAATTTGTATTTTAGGAAGAACTGAAATAGAACGACTCCTGCTAAACTCTGCAGTCTTGTCCTTTAGTGCTGCGGCCTGGAAAAAAGCATCATGCTGAGGGTTTTTATGTAACCATCTATTCAGGACATTCCTGCCCACCCTTGTCTTTGAGGCTTCGTTGTCTCTCAGTGCTCTGCTGTTGGGGTAACTTAAATCCACGTGGCAAGTGCTCCTCAAACGGCTCCCAGCATTCAACTCAAGCCATGTTCTTATTATTATCGACGTTGAAAAAAGTTGCGCCGCTTAAAGAGACAGTTCACCCCAACGTTACAATACTGTAATCATTTACTCACCCTCAAGTTGTTCCAAACCTGTATGAGTTTCTTTCTTCTGTTGAACACAAAAGAAGATATTTTGAAGAATGTTGATAACCGAACAGTTTAAGATAGCCATTGACTTCCATAGTATGGGGAAAAATATTATGGAAGTCAATGGCTACCAGCAACTGTTCGGTATCCAACATTGTTCAAAATATCTTCTTTTGTGTCATTTTATTTATTTTCGCTGAATCTGTACAATTTTACTCTTTATCAACACACATTTCCTTCCTTCTCCTTTTTGGTTATGGGAAAGAGAAGACATTTATTTCCCTATTTCACAGTTGTCTTTCTCCCAGTGTCCATGTTGTCAGGTTCAGTTCCTCACATTGCTGCATACTTAGGCCAGAGTTTGTACATGGAGTGGAGTTGTGGCAGTTTGTGTTTGTGCTTTATGTGGCAGAGACATGCCAACTCCACAGGCTCTTCTCTTGGTCAGAAGTCCTGACTCAGCTCCTTCTCACATAGCTCAGGCTGAATTCTCCTGGCAGTCCTGCTCTGGACATGGTAACATAGCAGATCACAGTCTACAACCTTGATTATTCAGTTCCTGCATTGGATAAGCTTAAAGGGTTAGTTCACCCAAAAATGAAAATTAGTCCATAAATTACTCACCCTCAAGTCATCCTAGGTGTATGTGACTTTCTTCTTTCAGACAAATCCAGTCGGAGTTATATTAAAAATTGTCTTTGATCTTTCTAGCTGTTTCATGGCACTCAGCGGGTGTTGCATGCATTAGTCCAAAAGAAGTTAAATAAAAAGCGCCCATCCATAAAAAAAGTGTCTCACACAGCTCCGGGGGGTGAACAAAGGCCTTCTGTATCGAATCAATTCGTTTTTGTAAGAAAAATATCCATATTCAAAACTTAATAATCACTTTAATGTAGCTTGCGCCAACAGTCCTACACGGAAGCATCTCCGGGCTGATGACGTATGAGTTCAGCACTGCGCATGCGCCAGTGAGTCTTCTGAAAACCAGTGTTTGTTAACAGGAGCAAAGGAAGCAAAGTTTCCTTACTTTAGCAAAGGAA
>NW_015505244.1:1085603-1126363 GCF_001515645.1 Sinocyclocheilus grahami | reverse complement strand
GTCTTTGATCTTTCAAGCTGTTTCATGGCACTCAGCGGGTGTTGCATGCATTAGTCCAAAAGAAGTTAAATAAAAAGCGCCCATCCATAAAAAAAGTGTCTCACACAGCTCCGGGGGGTGAACAAAGGCCTTCTGTATCGAATCAATTCGTTTTTGTAAGAAAAATATCCATATTCAAAACTTAATAATCACTTTAATGTAGCTTGCGCCAACAGTCCTACACGGAAACAGCTCCGGGCTGATGACGTATGAGTTCAGCACTGTGCATGCGCCAGTGAGTCTTCTGAAAACCAATGTTTGTTAACAGGAGCAAAGGAAGCAAAGTTTCCTTACTTTAGCAAAGGAAAACCAGTCTCCTCTTGGCTTATATCGAAATCCTCCGACATTCTTTTTTACAAATCCTCATTTTGTACTTTTAATTAGTGTTTTGTTTTGATCTCTCCACTGCATTTCCGCGTGTGCCACTTCTGAGCGGCGCATGCGCAAAGCCAACCTCATACGTCATCAGCCCGGAACTGCTTCCGTGTAGAACAGTGAGCGCAAGCTACATTAAAGTGATTATTACGTTTTGAATATGGATATTTTTCTTACAAAAACGTATTGATTTGCTACAGAAGGTCTTTGTTCACCCCCTGGAGCCGTGTGAGACATTTTTTTATTGATGGGCGCTTTTTATTTAACTTCTTTTGGACTGATACATGCAACACCCGCTGAGTGCCATGAAACAGCTTGAAAGATCAAAGACAATTTTTAATATAACTTCGCCAGGATTCGTCTGAAGAAGAAAGTCATATACACCTAGGATGACTTGAGGGTGAGTAATTTATGGGCTAATTTTCATTTTTGGGTGAACTAACCCTTTAAGTTCTGTTACAGCCACATTTTGTGCTTGCTCAGCTGTATGAGAGAAATGGGCGAATCGCAAGAAACCTGTCATGAGCTTGTCAGGGTCATATTTCAGCACTACATTGAAAGGAAGGGGGTAAAATATTTTGATGATAAAATATTTGGATGAAACCACATTTCTTCCCCTAGAAGTATTATCTTAATGAGAAGACATTTAACTTATTTTTTTCTTAACTTCTTCTTCATTCATATTGTTCTCATTTATGACTCTATAATTATTGAAATACAGTATTTTTGTACTACAAAATAGTAAATTGTTGTACAATACTTTAGATTTTAGACAAAAAATTTAGGTCAGTAAGATTTTTTAAACATGTTTTTGTAGTTTCACATCAAAAATACAGCAAATACAGTAATATTGTGAAATATTATTACAATTTAAAATACAGACTCAGTGTCACATGACCCTTCAGAAATCATTCTAATATGCACATATGGTAAGAAGCATTTCTTATTATTATCAGGGTTCTTTAATTAAAATTTTCATTAGATCCCAAACTTTCGAATGATAGTGTAATTTTATAAAAATCTAAATTGAAGTCAAATTAAAGGCAGTACAACAAATATTGCCTCGGTGTATAAATCTTTTACTGTTTATATAATCATTTATGACATTATGATTATAAAATATATATCTTTTTTAAATATATATTTAGGGTAAAATATGACTTTTGTACAGTTCTCATGAGATTCGCCTAAGAAGTAAATTTCTCTCTCTCTCTCTCTTTCTTTTTCTTTTTCAAGAAAGATTAGGCCCCTGAGATTATAGTATTTTGAAAAGTTGTTTGCTGTTCCTTTTCATTGCGAATATAAATGTAAAATTTTCTCCCGGCGCTGTCAGAATGATCTCACACGGCTTTGTTTGTGCCGCCAAATGGTTCTGGCTGTGGATATACTGTCTCTTTTACGAGAACCTGATTTCTCTCACCTTGTCAAGCACACCTTTTATTATTAGACGCAGCAGAAAAATCCTTTGTTTGTTTGTCTAGCTCAATTTCATGCCCTGCTTGGCACATAATATTTCAAACTGCGATTCTGTTGCTCTTGGTTGCATTAACATATAGATAGAAATGGAAGTCTTCTAAATATATCTGCCTCAGTCGGCACAGGAAAAGTGCAATGAGTCGTAGACGTTCTCATGTGGTTTGTAATAAAATAAATGTTGTACATTGATGCTTGCAGTGTTCAAAGGTTATGAGAGATACTTAATGCGTTAATGTTGCCATAAAAATTATTTTCATGTAAACTAGCACAGTCCCAGCGTAGTCTTCCAATTTTCAGATTTATTGATTGATTTCTTGTGAATTATTTTTTATCTCTCAGCCGATGCCGATGAGGACTTCCCTGAGCAGCATTTGCTGGACGTACAGAAACTCTGCAGTAAACACCTGCTATCCTCCTTTGTTTTACTAAAACCATAGAAAAGGTGAGTGATTCTGGCTTTCTTTCCTCCTCAGAAAATAGCTTTCACTGGCTTCCAATCCATTCTGCTGTTAATTAGCTGCTGAACCTGAAAACCAACTGACAGGGGAGCTCCATCCCTAATCACTTATTCTGATTGAACTTGGTAATTAGATGAAGGGATGGATGACACCCTCTATCGACAATATTTTCTAACCTAAGGGAAATGTTTATCTTTGTCTAATTAATTTGTGTTAGAGTCGGTTTTCCACTAAATTTTCACTATTTTTATTTTGTGTTTTGGTTTTCGGTTTCAGTTAAGGTTTAGTTCTTTTATATTTATTAGTATTTTTTGAAAAATTACTTTGTTTACAATTCATTAATTTTTTATTAGAACTTTTTATTTTTAGTGGTGTCTTCCAGAGCCCTTTTCCATGATTTATCTTTATGTACAAAAAGTGAATTGTGGTTGGTTGTCGAACATGTCAATCATACACCCCTTTCCTGTCTACCAGTTATTTTGAATAACTGTTAGACAGGAATAACAGTCATTTTTAAATAAATACTTCTATTCAGCAAGGACATTCATTCAGTTTGTTCAAAAGATTTTGTTCACAATTTCCACAAAAATATTAAGCAGCTAAACTGTTTTCAACATTGATTAAAATAAAAAGTTTCTTTAACAGCAAATCAGCATATTAGAATGAACACATAAGATTGGAGTAATGATGCTGAAAATTCATCACAGGAATAAATTAAATTTTAAAATATATTAAAATAATAATAAAAAAAATTAAATTGTAATAATATTTCACATTCTTACTGTTTTACTGCATTTTTAGAAGGATTAGAAAAACATAAAAAGTTTTGCCCTCAAACGTTTAAACAGAATAGTCTGTGCAATAAAACATGTAATTCAGTAACACATAGACAAATAGTAATTATGCATATTTCTACAATAAAGTTTAGTTTTGAATACGTCTCACACTTCGATTTGAAATGCCTGACATTTGTGAATTCAGGAGGAAACCCTAAAAACAAATGTGACAAATGCAAACAGAAGTGAATTATGTTTCTCTTATGGAAATGTACTGCACCCTCTGTTCTGCCATTGCTTTGCCTGTATTTAAAGCTCACATTATTCAGCACAAGACAGACAGCTGATCCGAGCAGCACCAAACAGCCCTGTTCAGTGAACTGGCATGTGTAATAGCAGGTGTTATAGTTCAGGAGGTTTTCTCAGTGAAAGTGATGCTGTGGTTTGTGACAGCTCTCTGACAGTGTGTAATTATCAACTGTGCTGGCTAGTCTGAATGGGTGAGAAGACTGTATCTGTATCTAAGAGACCTTAAAGAGATAGTTCAGCCTCATGTTGTTCCAGACTTGTGTTATTATCTTGCGTTCACTTTTTCTTTATGGAAAAGAGCAGCTCGGACATCATGCCTTTTGTGTTTCCCAGACATTATCTAGTGATGCCAGTAAATAAGTAATTTAGTTTTTCAGATTTGGGTGAATTTTTACTTTAGTACCTGCAATGAAGATGATACTTTTTTTTAGCCTTTTATCATGATGGTAAACTCTCTTTCTTTCTGTCTTTCTCTCTCTCACACACAGACCTGCTCATAGCTGATACATGTCTTGCTAATTTACAGCACAGACACACACACACACAGAGGCCGTAAGTCATTTTGGTTTCTCCGTGAGGGCTGTAAGTGTTTGTCTGTCTAGCTCAAGGTCAGGACTGAACGTGCGTCCTGATTGGATCGGGGAGGGCGTAGGCATCAAGCAATACCACACACATGCACAGACACCCAGGGCATCTGTTTCTCTATCTTATTTTTTCGGTCCTCTGAGGACAGTTCCATCACCTTGGAAAGTGGCTCTTCTGAGAGGGTGATTGGTACACAGGGGTTCAAAAGTAGAAAATCTGCTCTTGAGAGGAAAGAAAAACTCAATCTTCTATGTCTGGTCCCTTGAGGCTTTTCCTCCTCACAAATACACACAGTTTCTTTGTCCTCATCGAAATGAACATAGGCACTAACAGATTGACTCAAACAATCCTGGCCTGCGCTCTGTTATTTCTTTGCTACGTCATGAGAATAATAGACCAGTGCAGAAGGGGCTGTCCATCTCTCTGTCTCTGTCTGTTTGCATAAAAAATATTTGTAAAAGTATCTATCTATCTGTCTGTCTGTCTGTCTGTCTGTCTACATAATATGTAAAAAATATTTGTGCAAAATAATAGTAAAATAGTTTGAATAATACTTTCTCTCTATATACAATTTAGCTCTATATTCTATATAAAAATCTGTCTAATATAATCTTTTCTAATGTAAAATCTGTCTGTATGAATATCTAAGTGTAATATATATATATATATATATATATATATATATATATATATATATATATATATATATATATAGATAGATATATAAAATATATAAAATCATATAAAAGCAGAAAAATAAATAAAACCATAATGGATTTTAAAAAGGTGATATTTTTGTCAGTGTTTGTTTTATCTTTTTCTAGTCAATCTTGATGGTAGCAGTAATATCCCAACTGAAAATCTTTGAATTATTTTGAAATTGTGTTGTTTTAAGCTTATTTTCTAAAGGACCTTCTGTTATTCATTTTTGTTACCCTCGTTCCAATACCAGATCCAGGCTTTCTTTAGTGCTCTATTGAATTGCAGGTCATTTCTAATTGTGCATATTGTCTTGGACAGAGGGACACCAGATGCCGAGTCATTGCTTGGCATCTGTGTATGATTGATGAGGAAACAGCGCCAGACAGCAGCGCCTCTGCATTTTACAGTGCTGTGAAACTTCCCTTCGAGCTGGCAGCACAGGAAGTGGAGGAATCCAGAGGGCAGGAGGACAGCGATTAGTCTCTCGTCTCTTTAATAGCAGCCTGATTAGATTCCCATGCTAATGCTTGTTTTTCATTAATACAGAGTGTGCAACAGCCTCAAAGTTTAGTTGAAGGTCAAAAGTGTCACTATTCTGTGCCATGGATGCACAGTTGCTAAAGATGTGATCTGCTGGGAGGGTTAAAGAAATAGAAGAAAAATAAAATTGTGTCATGTAGACAGTTATTATTGTGTATATCACAAAAGGAGATGTTTTGAAAGATGTTCACACTGCACTTTTTTTAATAAAACATAAAGTGGCCAAAAGCTCCAAAAAGTTGCACTAATCTCATTCACATTTGCACATTCAAATCTGGCACATCAAGATGAGTGTCTTATAATTTAACACAATGTGCTAAGTTTGAATATGTGGAAATATAAATGAAATTTGACATCTAGAGGAAAGATTTTTAGTGAAGAATGACTTAAATTTAGGTCTGTTCCTCACATTAAGTTCAGGAGACTTAAGTTCCATCGTATCAAGCACTTTTATGTTGTTTTTTTGTTGTGTTCTGTACAATATAAGGGTGAGTAAATCAGTCAGTTATTTTCTATAGGCAGTCTGGTTAGTGACTAATGACTTTTTCCAGTATTTTTGAACTCTCATTGCAGAGAGGACAAAACCAACATTCCCCCGAGTTCAGATAGGATCCCATATTCACATCCCTTTCAAATAGTCTCTCTCTATCACTCTTACTTTATTTTCCATAAAGTCTGCGCTAATTTTCTGCTGACTCTGGCTTTAGTGAGTGTCTGTTCAGAGCAGGGTTGAACACTCGTTCTGAAGCTCCATCCTAGCCTTGTCTGTGGCCAGTCGGAGAGAGATTCAGGCTGGCGTGATGCCCGTTCTGGTTCTTGAGGGTGTCACTCAAGCCTCCCAAACCTGATCTCTTGTTAGGACGGTGCTGAAGGGGGAAAAGGATCGCTGAGATGGCATTTCCATCGTTCAGTCTTCTGTCTGAGCCGCCTCCTCCTCACGGTCTGAGGTCTGTGGTAACAGGAGAAAGAAAAGCTATAGCTGGATTAGCCTGGTTCAAGTTACCAGTCTTTTCCAACACATAGATGCTATTTTGGTCAAAATTTGCTTTTTTAAATAACTTGCATATAAATATTAATAGTACTGTTTGTTTTCAAATTCCTGTGGCTTGTTGCTGTGGTTTGTTGAGTTTGTATTGCGGAATGACATTTTGGTGGGTTGCTGAAATTGTGAGCAATTCATCAGAAGTTGTTGAGGTTGGTCAGTGTTCTTCACAGTGGCTGCATTGTTACAGTGCTCGGTGTGAGATGATGTACTCATCACTGCCAGTCCCATGATTCTCACTGAAGACATCCAAAATCACCTAAACTTATTATGATGAGATGTTTTAACCCTCTACCGCATGGTGTAGCCATATGGCAACATACTCTGTGTTCATTTTCTTGCCACTGTCTCTTTAAGAGAACATTCTCGTTTTTTTTTGTTGGAAAGATAAGAACAAACAAGGACCAGTCCGTGTCACTTCTACAAAAAAATCTAAAACATCACATTCACCTCTCAAAAAAGTTTTTATAAAATTAGTTTTTGGTAAATCATTCAAATGTATGTGTTGCCAAGCGGCAACACTGTGTAATAGTGGAATGACATTATTACAATAGTTTAGCTAGCTAGCAAGGTCAGCTGCAATTTGTTAAGCTGTAACAATAACAACATTAATACTAGTGAAATAATGTTGATTAATCATATGTTAATGGTATTTGTATTATGGATATAATCAAATTGAAATGGCAATTTTACTTTTGATTAAATATGAATACAGGTAACAGTACATCAGTGAGCACGGCCATATTCTATGGCAAGGTAAAGAAGAAAAGGGCAGAACTTGCTCTTCCTGCACATGAAAAAACTGCTGTGTGAAGTTTCATACATAAAAAAGGTGTTCTTTCAATGATTATTTGGGGGGGGGGGTGCTTATGTTCATAGTCTTCCTCTCAAGAGATTGCATAATGCTGAATTTTCATGAACTGCAATGTTTTTGGTTTTATGTCAGTGTTTTATGATACATTATATACAGTATTATATTTGTTTGAACTGTATAAATTTACAGTCTAAATAATATTCATGAAAAATGTAATGAAATTAAAACAATTATAAATCATTATTCAGCAAAAAAAAGAATGGAATTTGTTGTTGGAAAGTATGTATAAGGTGTCAATTATAAATAAGTGCTGTGTTAAAGCTTATAATAGCTTTTCTGAGGAAAAATATTAATTATAAGTAAGCTTACACTTATTCTAAGTTAGATCCACTATTGTATGCTGTTGCCGTATGGCAACATAACATAAAGTACCTTAAAATAATTTTTTTTTGCAAATTTTTTTTTTACAGTACTTCAAGTTAAGCCATTCTTAGAAAAGAAAAAGATTCAAATATTTTTTTCTATAGGTCTATCATAATGCGTGCGGTAGAGGGTTTTAATATATAGTTCCTGTTTTTATTCAGTCCGGGCTCATTGGAAAAATGTTTTTGTGGCAACATTTCTGAAAAATGTTTATGTTTCGTAGCACTTTCAAAATAAAATGTTCTGTGAGTGGCACTAAAATTGTGTTCAGTTTTATTAAAAACAGTTGGAAGTGAATCTGACTTATTACATTGGTTGTTTTATGCATCACGGCAGTTCGGAAATTAGAAGGTTAACTCAATTATGAGGTAAATTATTATAACTAAATTATTCAGGTCAGTAAGATTTTTTAAATGTTTTTGAAAGTAATGTCTTATGCTCTTAACGGCTTCATTTATTTGAATAAAAACTACTGTAAAATCAGAATATTGTGAAAAATTACTGCAATTGAAAATAACTATTTTCTATTTTAATATATTTTAAAGTGTAATTTATTCCTGTGATGCAAAGCTGAATTTTCAGCTTTATTACTCCAGTTTTCAGTGTCACATGGTCCTTCAGAAATCATTCTAATATGCTGATTTGGTGGTCAAGAAACAAACAAAAAAACAGCTGTGCTGCTTAATATTTTTGTGAAAATCGTGACACATTATTTTCAGGATTCTTTGATAAATAGAAAGTTCAAAGGAACAGCATTTATTTGAAATGTATATCTTTGTAACTAATCACTTTACTTATAATTTTGATAAACACAATATGTAAGATTTTTTTTATTAAAATATCCAAAAACCACTAGAACAGTGTTATATATTTTGCTGACTTCTGTACATACATTATCCCAAATGTTTCGAAGAATGTTTAAATCCAGAGAAATAAGCAATATAGTGACACGGACCGTGTCTATAGTGTCATTGTGTCGCCTGCTAATGACGTCATAACCCCTCGATTTCCGGTTTTGTTTTGTAGAAAACATGGAAACACCAAAGACGCTTTAATATGTTATGCGTTTGATTAGACAGGTGATGACCGCACAGAGTAGCATTATAACAGAACTTTCAAATGTATCTAGTATGATAAAACAGCGCTGCTTTACCCCACATACGCACGACCGGAAGGAGCGGAAACCGAAATATTAATTATAAGTAAGCTTACACTTATTCTAAGTTAGATCCACTATTGTATGCTGTTGCCGTATGGCAACATAACATAAAGTACCTTAAAATAATTTTTTTTTGCAAATTTTTTTTTTACAGTACTTCAAGTTAAGCCATTCTTAGAAAAGAAAAAGTTTCAAATATTTTTTTCTATAGGTCTATCATAATGCGTGCGGTAGAGGGTTTTAATATATAGTTCCTGTTTTTATTCAGTCCGGGCTCATTGGAAAAATGTTTTTGTGGCAACATTTCTGAAAAATGTTTATGTTTCGTAGCACTTTCAAAATAAAATGTTCTGTGAGTGGCACTAAAATTGTGTTCAGTTTTATTAAAAACAGTTGGAAGTGAATCTGACTTATTACATTGGTTGTTTTATGCATCACGGCAGTTCGGAAATTAGAAGGTTAACTCAATTATGAGGTAAATTATTATAACTAAATTATTCAGGTCAGTAAGATTTTTTAAATGTTTTTGAAAGTAATGTCTTATGCTCTTAACGGCTTCATTTATTTGAATAAAAACTACTGTAAAATCAGAATATTGTGAAAAATTACTGCAATTGAAAATAACTATTTTCTATTTTAATATATTTTAAAGTGTAATTTATTCCTGTGATGCAAAGCTGAATTTTCAGCTTTATTACTCCAGTTTTCAGTGTCACATGGTCCTTCAGAAATCATTCTAATATGCTGATTTGGTGGTCAAGAAACAAACAAAAAAACAGCTGTGCTGCTTAATATTTTTGTGAAAATCGTGACACATTATTTTCAGGATTCTTTGATAAATAGAAAGTTCAAAGGAACAGCATTTATTTGAAATGTATATCTTTGTAACTAATCACTTTACTTATAATTTTGATAAACACAATATGTAAGATTTTTTTTATTAAAATATCCAAAAACCACTAGAACAGTGTTATATATTTTGCTGACTTCTGTACATACATTATCCCAAATGTTTCGAAGAATGTTTAAATCCAGAGAAATAAGCAATATAGTGACACGGACCGTGTCTATAGTGTCATTGTGTCGCCTGCTAATGACGTCATAACCCCTCGATTTCCGGTTTTGTTTTGTAGAAAACATGGAAACACCAAAGACGCTTTAATATGTTATGCGTTTGATTAGACAGGTGATGACCGCACAGAGTAGCATTATAACAGAACTTTCAAATGTATCTAGTATGATAAAACAGCGCTGCTTTACCCCACATACGCACGACCGGAAGGAGCGGAAACCGTCGACTGTGGCATAATAAAAGCTCCGCTGCTCTCGAGCCATGTGTCACGCTCGTTCAGCGGCCTCGTTTCGCTTCGACGGCTTTCTGCCTCACCCTGCTTCATACTATGACTTTAATAAATCTTTAATACATTAGCTCATTCATGAACATGATTTCTGCCCGAGTTCCGTCGGATTCCATCGGCTGTGGGGATGAAGACCACAACTCCCATGAGTCCACACTCAGTCGGAGTCATCAAACTACGCCTACTTTGTTTGTTTTGAATACGCGCCCTCTAGCGGTGAAAACTTACATACTGTGCCTTTAACATCCTTACTGAATAAATGTATTAATTTCTTTCAAAAAAAAAAAGAAAGAAAGAAAGAGAAAAAGTAACTAATCTGAAATATATTTTCATTGGATGAGAAAACAAGAAAGTCCGCTGGTGATGTTATTTAGTAGAATTCCGTCATTTTCATTCTTGCTCTCCATCTGAAAGGGAAAAAGGAACATTTAAAATCTCTCTGAAGACATATCAGCAGAAACAGTGGCCCGATTTGGGAGGTGTGGTAAACAGTGCAGTAAAGACCGCAGAAGTGAAAGTCAACTGAGGGTAGATCTCTTTCCCCCCACCGCTCTGCTCTCTGCTGCCTGGCACTGTGGTGAACGTCCTCGGCCAAGTGCATACCAGCCGGCCTGGCCAGCAGCCCTGAGTCACCTCTTATTACATGAAAGCAGTATGCTGCGCTACAATGAGTTCAGCTTTATGAACCAGAATGAGGAGCATTCATTATCATGTTGTGAAACCTAAATTCACTTCATATTTCATATACACTGACATTCAAAAGTTGGAGTCTTTTATGATTTTACAAGATGTTTTTATTTTAAAACACTGTTCTTTTGAACTTTCTATTCATCAAAGAATCCTGAAAAAAATCTAACATGCTTTCCACAAAATTATTAAGCAGTTTTTAACATTGATAATAATAAAAAGTGTCTCTTAAGCGTCAAATCAGCGGGTTAGAATGATTTCTGAAAGATCATGTGACACTAAAGACTGGAGTAATGATGCTGAAAATGCATCACAGGAATAAATTACATTTTAAAATATATTAAAATAGAAAACAATAGAAGTTTTCACAATATTACCTTTTCTATTGCATTTGATCAAATAAATGCAGGCTGGGTGAGCATAAGAGAATTCTTTCAAAAACAATGATTGATTTGAATTCTTACGTCATACAGCCAAGACATTTGTTTGCACTCTTTTGTTTAATTTCAGTGATGCCAGTGAACATGATTTCATCTAGTCTCAATTTTCAAACGGAAAGAGCAAATGAATATGCTTCCCAGTTTGCCTAAATTGCGCTGAAAGTTGAAGACAATATTGCAGTCATTTATATACATTCACGTCAGTTTATTTTGGGGGATTTTGTCTCTTTTTATTCCACAGATGTAGTAGAGAGTGACAGGAAATTCTTGAGGAGAGAGAGCACGGCATGCACTAAGCGCACACTCACTAACCGCTGTGCGACAGCTCAAACCAATTTAATGTCTTTCAGAAATGTTTCATGTTGCCAGTTTTGAATTTTATACAGCTGACTAGGTATTGTTTTGGAAAAACAACCCTTTATCTCTTTTCAGTTATTCCTAGTGGCACTAAAGGATTTTATTTATCCAAATGAACTGCATGAAAGCTTCTGAACTAGGTTTGGTGACTTTTGTTTTGTGTTTAGCTGTAGGGTTTTACGCTATCCCAATAATAATCCACCTCCAAATAGACAAAATGTCACAAATTAAGTGCATATTGAACTACATTTACACTCTTTAGTCAGTCAGCCATATCTCCCTCATTATCTGATTACAATATATTTCCAGGTTTAAATACTTAAAAAACATTTTTTTTGTTTGTTTTACACTAGGCCAGGCAAATACGTCAGTTTGGTGCATCCATCTTTTTTCCAGAATGATTTTTACGTGTATTGGTTTGGACACAGTGAGTACATATGTGGATGGATGTGAGTGTATTTTAAACAAGAGTATATTCTGTCAATTCTGTGTAATTTTGGGTGACATTTAACAAGATCGATTGGACTTATAATGGCTTCTGAAAACAAACTTGTTTACGGAGATAAAAAGTAAGACTGTTGTTAGTCACATAAAAGTCAGCTAAACTAATCCATATAATTGTTTGGAGAGTCTGATATTTACTGTCCTTGCTCTCTTTAATTATTTACTGGCCAGTGTTTTGTCTTGTGCATAATGATAACTCTAATGGAGCTTGGAAGCTAATGGTTAGCGCACGGCTCTGAATATCAATGTGCTTTTTACATACTTCTTCTTCTGTCCTCTCACTTGGTTTGTCTTTTTCTCTTTTCACTTGCTGCCTCTCCCTCTGTCCCTTTCCTTTTCCTCTGTGGAGTTTTTAAAGAGATGCTGTCCAGATCGAAACCTCGTCCTTCCTGATCTAAAATAAGCCAACCTTGGGAGCAGAAGGGAAGGGCATAGCGGCATGCTCCAGTAGCTTCTGCCTTTCTCACTCTCAGATGGGCAGTGTTTGATATTGTTTTCAAGGCTGCTGTGAATGAAATAAACTTCTGTGCAGAAATGTATTATTAGGTGTTCTGTTGGTTTTTGTCAAACATTATAGAGTGTTGCTTTAATGTTAATTATTTCTAGGGGTGGTGTTATAACTAAAAATATATATTTTTAAAGGGGTCATATGATGCTGCTAAAAATAACTTATTTTGTGTATTTGATGTAATGAAATGTGTTTATGCGGTTTAAAGTAAAAAAAAAAAACATTATTTTCCACATACTGTACATTATTGTTTCTCCTCTATGCCCCGCCTTTCTGAAACGCGTTGATTTTTACAAAGCTCATCGTTCTGAAAAGCGAGGTGTGCTCTGATTGGCCAGCTATCCAGTGCATTGTGATTGGCCGAATACCTCAAGCGTGTGACGGAAATGTTACGCCCCTACCATACTGTGATGCCCTGTCCGGCCGGAGCGACAATTCAAAAACATTAAAACCCATTATAAACGAGGCATTTGTTGCATCCAGTGGGGACATAATTACAGATTATAATGAATTATAATGTATTTTTTACGCGTTGCGTTTCATCGCGCCGCGTAAACATTAAAACATGTCTGCATTTGTGACCGGAGAAATGACAAACAACAAGCGCTACTCTACACTGCTCAAACCTCACGTTTGAATCGTCAGTGACAAATCCTTAAAATTAAAACATACTGTGGCGAGGGGGGCGTGGCTTAGCGGGGTCTGCAGCGGGAGAGAGCGGTCGGAGACGAGCGGTGAGTAAGTAGGTCAAGTGCATGATGACATTCACCTGCTTCTCATTTCAGTGATTGGCCTGGAGAGACCGTAAAAAGCCCAGTTGGAACTGAGAGAGGGGGAGAGACAGACTGAGGTCTCAGTGGGGAGAGTCTGTGGCGAAGGGCACCGAGATACGCAGAAGTGCTGTATAAGTTTTGTTTTGTTTGGCAGTGCCAGAGCGCCTGCCTGTATTCGTTGTTGCTAAGGACGCTCAATAAACTACTCGAGCCTCAGTCACGCTGACTCCGACTTCTTCCTGCCCTACTAAAGAACCTCGTTACACATACTAACAGACTGTGAGTCAGAACAGCCTGCATTGTAGTCTACTCTACCAGGAAACAGTCCTCCATAAAATGTGCTGCACACAAATGAATATTTGGGTTGAAATGTTCTGGAACAGTGTTGTAAATACAACTTAACCACTGATTTCTAGTCGTGTCCTCTTTTGCAAGACCAAACAAAGTAGTTTCGCTTTCACAATGAAACACACGGCGGGCTAGAGTGAGCGGCGGCCGGAGGGCTTGAGAACGGGGCAGCCAGCGGATTCGACGAAGGAGCGGCCAGCGTGCTTGCGGCAACCACATGTGACGACCCGGGCTGGACTCCACTTCGTCCACGGTGAAAGCCAATCTGGCGATCCACAGCACGAAGTTGATGTATTTCCTCAGCGACCAGCACGGATCAGCTCTAGGCATGACGAAGCGGATATTGTCCTCTTTTGGAAGGCCAAGCAAAGTAGTTTCGCTTTCACAATGAAACACACAGCGCCAGTTGGCGACAGCAACAATACTACAGCGAGAATAAAAGTTACGCCTTCTTTCTTTGCGTGAACATTTGGGCGGCGTTATGCAAATCTTCACACATCGTGACATAGATATGTGGGGGCGTGTTAGAACGAGCCGTTTTAGGTAGGCATGGTTGACTTAACTTTTATGAAGAATATCTCTTTGGATTTGAAACTTTAGTCTTTGCAACTTTACAGATCTTCTTTATGCACCAAGAACTTGTAACGCTTCAAAGAGAAAGGAAAAATTGAAATTGCATCATATGACCCCTTTAAACTATAAACTGTATATATGCATCAATATTTTGCTCTGAAATGGCTTAAAATAATCATTTCAAATTGGAGGAAACATAATTTCAACCAAACCACCTTTTTTGACAAGTAGATACCAAATACTAAACCAAGTACAAACAAAATGTTTAATGTATTAAAATACAGTCATATTTTCCACAGTTTTGGAATAATGAAGACAAGGAATTTAATCATTTGTACTTATATTTACCAATATAAATAATAAACAGCAATATTTTTCTATATTTTTTACTTGCATGAATATTTATAAAGATTTACATTAGCCAGTGTTGTTATTTCTATGAAAAATTTAAACAAATATGTTAATTGAAATAAAATCTAAATATTGACAAACTTACTTTAAAACTAAAAAAAAAACTTAGATATGAAAAGCTGAAGTACTAAAATTGCTAAAACAAAAAAAACTAAATAAAAATATTAAACAAAAACAAAAAAATGACAAAAGCACATAACAAAATTGCTAAAACTAAATTATGAAATGAAAACTGAAAATCTAAAAATAAAACTAATTCAAAATATTAATAAATATTAAAATAGTATATAAATAATTTGACAGTTTTGTAATGGTGACACAAATTAGCCATTGAAGCAGAGATATGAATTGAATGCTATAAATCAGACTGTTAATAGCCAAAAATAAAAACACATTAAAATAGTTATTCTAAGTCATATTATTGCAAAATGCGCAATTTTGCTTGTTGCATTTACCGCCTTGCAAGCACTTCATTCTAGAAATGCAAATCTAGTTACTAGTTAAAATGTTTATTCTTGTCCTCTTTTCCAAGTGGATATACGTCGTAATTGTTCTGTTAATTTGTAAATTTGCTAATGAATTGTAAGATTGATATATATTTTCTCCTGTCTTCTCTCCTAGTGGAGAGGACTACTGCTGAGTTCTTTCTGCTGGAGGATGCAGCGCTGCACTTCACTTGTTTTATGGACAGGCATCTCTACCAGCCTCACCTGAGCGACGTGGACCTCGTGCTGGTGTCCACCGTATGTTTTCCTCCCACAAGGACGTGCTGGGTGACCACATCCCCTACTTTCAGGCCCTCCTCTCCCAGAGTCAACCACCGCACCGCATAAACCTGGCCTTTGAGGTGCTGAGAATCCAAATCCTCAGCTTCATCTATATCTATATCTATATCTCCATCTTTGAAGTCCTACAGGTGGCCATTGTGCTCCAAATGAGTTCCTGCCACAAGCTACTTGGGTCCAATGAGATGGCAGACACAGACAGGCAAGGCAATGTCTCGTCCAGTCAGATGTACAAGATGAAGGAGCTTGAGAAGATGTACACACAAGGAAATGGTACATTCTCTTTGCTTGTAGAGGGCAGTGGTGTCAGTAGGGAAGTTACGCAGACACAGTCATCTAGCGTCCACACCAGCCCTCGAGCCAAACACTTCTACAAAAAAGATGACTTTGGAGGGGGAGTGGCTAGTGGAGGAGGGCGGGGCTTATGTACAATGGAGGGAGGAGTCGGTCTAAATGAAGTGGGATCCCAGGATAGTTCTGTCTCCTTTAACAGAGAGCAGATTATTGTGGAGGTCAATCTCAACAACCAGACTTTGAATGTTTCTAAAGGGTCTGACGGCAAGGGCGTCACCTTAAGTACCTCATCCTTCCTCGTTCACCGTCGCGCCAATCTTCCCAATGCGGTGGAGGGTAAGGAACAGGATGATAATGAAGATGTTGGTGAGGACGAAGAAGAAGAGTATGAACACAGAAAGGAAGGGATGGAAAATTACAGCGAGGACGATGAGGATGAAGAAGAGAATAATCTCGACATTCCAGAAACAGGACGGACCAGCATGGAAAGACGGCGTGCCACGGACACCATCGCCATGAGACCGACGCTAAATGACACGACACTAAGGGAGGGGAGGAAGAGGAGTAAAGAGCAGGAGAGTCTGGGACAGAAGGTGAAGCTCGAAGAAAAGCAGCACTTTTCCTGCAAAAAGTGCCCTCGTGTTTTCAACAACCGCTGGTACTTGGAGAAGCACATGAACGTCACCCACAACCGCATGCAGATCTGCAATAAATGCGGCAAGCGCTTTTTACTGGAGAGTGAGTTGCTGCTACACCATCAGACAAACTGTGAGAAAAACATACAGGTACACACACTTGTCTGCATGTACACGTTAATAAGGTCAATCTTTAAGTCTTATTTTGCACAAGCATTTGGTGCAAAGTCAGAGTTTGGTTTGTTTACTTGGTGATTGATTCCTAATTATACAATAAAAAGAGAGACATGCAGGGATAGCAGGAGGGAGCAACAGTTAAATTGGACCCCGCAATCAAAACCGAGTGTGAAAACACTCTAATTTAAACACAAAACCCATTAGTAGGCCCACACAAAATTTGTGAACACAGAGCTGGGACACTCATTATTCACAAAATTCCAATTTCATAGTTAAATTAACCAATTTGATTATATATATATATATAATTTTTTTTAATGTCCATCAGAGTTATTATATTTAACAAAACTAAAACTGGAGCTACAATTAAAACTATAAAAAAACAAAAAAATTTTGTTACTTGAAATAAAATAAAAGTTAACTGATAGCTTTGCTATCGCAAGAATAAATTACATTTTAAAATATATTTCAATAGAAAATACATTTTTAATTGTAATAATATTTCACTATATTACTGTTTTATTGTATTTCTGATCAAATAAATGTAACTTTATTGAGCATAAGAGACTTCTTTCAAAAACATAAAAAAATCTTACCGACCCCAAAATTTGAATAGCATTGCATTACAGCATTGGTTAATATTGGATATATAAATATTGGATATTTAATTTTTCATGCTTATTTACTTTCTTTTTAACAGTAGACCATCATTTAATGCTTGCTTCAAGTTAATCTTTTAGAAACTGTTAATTCAATTTTTTTTAGCAAATCTCCAGATGAATACAAATTGTTCATACTGTACCTAATAATGTTATGATCCCTAAATTTAAAATAGTTTAAATTAAAAATAAAATGTAATTGTGTTTAAAATTATGCATTTTTGTTTAAAGGTGGATTATGTCTATTCTCTTCTGGTACTCTGCTATGAATGCATATTGCAGAGCAGAATGATAGACCAGAGATATAGGCGCAAACTGTATTAGGGTGTGGAGAACAGCTGTTTTCTGCCACTAAAGCAGGTCTGCCAGGCCATTCCCACCTCCAACTCCATTTGTCTCTGCTGTATGGAGCACTTATGGGGAATTCAGTCTAATTAAGGAAATTGTGCTGTTGTGCTTAATTTGATATAAATTAATTTTAAGTTAGAGGTGCCCTTTGCAATATTCAGTCTTTATTTATTTTCTGCAGTTCTCGGTACTCTCTCAGAATGATAAATTACTGTTGTGTTTTCCATCGACCCCTAAGGGAGAGCTGTTTAGTCTAATGACATTCATTCAGATTCTCTGATCTTTGTAGTGTGTGACTTGTGGAAAAGCTTTTAAAAAGCTGTGGTCTTTACACGAACACAACAAGATTGTCCACGGATATGCTGAGAAAAAGTTCTCTTGTGAAATCTGTGAAAAGAAGTTCTACACCATGGCACATGTCCGGAAACACATGGTTGGTGAGTACTGGGTCATTCTGTCAGTTTTATGTCATTCCAAACCCGAATGAATTCTTATTTCTCACAGTAACACAAAAAGTGATTTTTGTTTTTTAAAGAATATTCTAGACATTCGTTTTCTGTGTCATGTAAGTGATTAAGGGCTGAAGCTGTTGAAGGAAAAGTTCACCCAAAAATTAAAATTTACTCTGGATTATTGTGACGTTTTTATCAGCTGTTTGGACACTCATTCTGATGGCACCCATTCACTACAGAGGATCCATTAATGAGCTAGTGATGTAATGCTAAATTTCTCCAAATCTGTGTGAATAAATAAACTCATCGACATCTTGGATAGCTTGAAGGCAAATATTCATTTTTGGGTGAACTATTCCTTTAAGATTCCAAACGGCAAATAAATGGCTTATTCTTATAATAAGACCACAAGTCCATATGCTAGATTTGTGCAAGGAACAGAATGAAATTTAATTAATTATTCACTGAAAATCTTTTCACATGCACTTCAGCTGTCCAGAAAGATGTATCAGTGTCTGATTTGTGAATGAATCACTCTTTTGAGTCGGATGTTTACAATGAATCAATTTATCTCCTGCACAAAACTGGTATGAATGAAGCCTCTGCTTTGCAGGCCACACCTTTAACTTTAACCTAATCCGCATTGGGCATTACATTAACAAATAAACTGGTGAATCCATTTTAACATCAAAGAATACCACCGCCTGTCACAGCTAGGTGGCCGTCAAGATGCTGCAAAATACAGCAGCTCTGTCATATGCACAAAGACATATTGTTGTGTAAATTAACCTTAGGCAGATGTAATAAGCACACCCTGGCCTTCATACCATACGGTACTTTCATCTCCTGAAGTTTGATCTTCCCAGAGCTTGGTCCAAAACAATAGTGAAATACCCAGCTCTGTTTTGAGCAGGGGAAAAGAGCCGCTGTGACCTTGCTTTACCATCCAGGAACAGACTAAGCCGAGGACAGAGGCTGTATTGTTTAATCTGCCCTGAGAGCAGAGAGGAAATATCTTATCTAGAAATGCTTCCTTCTACCAGAACCACTCAATTGGCTGTAGGGCAACAAGTTACACTTGCTCATCTCACACTGACAGCAGAGTATGTGCAGTAATAATGCAGTGTCTTATTATACACTAAACCGTGTCACAAGCTAACGCTCTTGTTATCTTTAAAATGAGCAATGAGGCATGTGATTAAGATGTTAAATTAAGTTTTTAATACATTTTATTATCAGTTAATTGTTACTATGAGCATTCTGAGGCAAACAAGAAGCAGACGTCATTTTTAAAATAGGATTTTTGTCTGTAATTTTGTTGCAGCTCACACTAAGGATATGCCATTCACTTGTGAAACGTGTGGGAAGTCCTTCAAACGCAGCATGTCTCTTAAAGTGCACTCTCTGCAGCACTCTGGAGAAAAGCCCTTCAAGTGTGAGGTGAGTTCAGTCATGCGGATTATCAGTCGTAGGCCCGAGAGATTCAGGTGTTGCATTTTGTGTCTTTTTCTCAGAAAAAGTCAAGTTTCCTTTCAATTCACATTAGATCTTATTAGAGTAACCATGTGCACATATGTATACTACTTTTGGGGAGTCGAAAAAAAGTCTCTTGTGTTTATTTGATCAAAAATGTAATTAAAAACTCCCATTTAAACCATTTATAACCATTTTCTAGTTTTCTTTCATTTTCTATTATATATTTTTAAATGTAACATTCCTGTGATGGCAAAGCTGAATTTTCAGCATCATTACTCTAGTTTTCAGTGTCACGATCCTCCAGAAATCATTCTCATATGCTGATTTGTTGCTCAAGAAACATTTCTTATTATTAATGTTGATAACAGTTGTGCTGATTACATTTTTTTAATGGAAGACAGTATTTTTCACTATTTTTGATGAGTAGATTAGAACCAGTCTTTTAAACAGTGTCCAATATTTTATCATTTCTAACTTTGTGAAATGTTGTTATCCCAAATCCAATTAGATTTAGTACCAATACTATAAGTAGAGGAGCACAGATGTAAATTCTAATCTACTGTATCTGATGCTGTTGCTCATGTTGTAGAACTGCAGTGAAAGATTCCAGTACAAATACCAGCTGAGGTCGCATATGAGCATCCATATCGGACATAAGCAGTTCATGTGCCAGTGGTGTGGGAAAGACTTCAACATGAAGCAATACTTTGATGAACACATGAAGACACACACTGGTGAGAATCACCACTTTGGTGCCCATCATAATCACAGTCAACACCATAGTAATATATGACTATTTTTTATTATAAACAATTATAATACAATAATAAATAAATATAATAAATATTTATTGTTATATGTAATATTATTTACCTGCATTTACTACTCAATTATTTTAAATAATTATAATATATTAATAAGATATAATTATAATAATTAATTAATAGTGATAATTGTTTTTTTTACTATCATTAAAAAATAAAATTGGCTAAAAAGTTAATAAAAAAATAATTAATATATTCTATAATATAATTAATAGTTCTTCCATCTGTTTGTCTGCTCCAGGAGAGAAACCATATATCTGTGAGATTTGTGGAAAGAGCTTCACGAGCCGGCCCAATATGAAACGGCACCGCCGCACTCACACTGGCGAGAAGCCGTACCCCTGTGACGTCTGCGGACAGCGTTTCCGCTTCTCCAACATGCTCAAAGCCCACAAGGAGAAGTGCTTCCAGGTCAGCAACCCTGTGGTATCTGATGCCACCAACCTTGTGGCCCTGGACCCCAAGTCAACTGATATGGGCACACCAGCCAATCAGTTACCCAGCCACCCCATGACCCCTCCCGATGAGGCGTCCAGTCTCCACCAGGTCAAGTCACTACCCTTCGTTCACTCTATCGTAGGTCTTCCATCTTTGGCTCTGTTTTCCACTGAAAATGGTAACTCTGGTAACAACTAGTTTTGAATATAAGATTGAAGTTCCTTTGATTGTTTATTGTCTGAAACCCAAAGCTTGCAGTAGCTCCTCATGAACTTTTTGATTCACATCCAATGTGAATCACTCTCATAGGGGTTTCCAAACATGCTGATTGAGGTCTAAGACTTCCAGCGGGTGTTTGAACAGTGTGTGACACTGAATATTCCTTTTAAACTGTGCAAATTTTCACTTATATTATTCTCATAGAGATATTTTATATACTGTTCAAATAAGCTTCTCGTATTACAGAAAGAAATGTTCTCATTATTTTTGTTGTTTAATGCATTTTTGTGAGCTACAGGATTAGCATTTAGCATCGCATTTCTGCATTTCACACACTCTTGCCATAGACTTTTACGCTTTGTCGGTTTAGTCTAACCAGTTGAGATTCCCATTAGCTGCATTATGAAATATAGATATGTACTGGGCATGAGCATTGCAAAGTTTTGGAACAGCTCTTCAGCCAATAAACATGTAGTAGCTGTGTCCCCCTGCCATAACCAAATCCAGATGTATTGCAGTAATCAAATTTCTTTTAGTTTATATGTTATTACTGAATATGAAATGTATAATCACTCCAGCACCTTATTTTTAATTGTTAGATGTATTTATATTGTCCTGTCTTCTTTGTCTCCTGAAAGTTTAAAGTTTTGTCACATGGGCTTCTCTGTGTATTTGCAGAGGTTTGTTTTTAGAAGCGTCTGTGCAGGGCACAGGTGCGACAGATGGATTGTGTTCAAGTTTATATGTAGCAGAGGCACTTGAGAATAATTGATGTTTGACACCTAAAGAAATAGTTCACCCAAAAATTAAAATATGCTGAAAATGTACTCCCTCAAGTCATCCAAGATGTAGATGAGTTTGTTTCTTCTTCTCAACAGATGTGGACAAATTTAGCATTACATCACTTGCTCACCAGTGGATCCTCTGCAGTGAATGGGTGCCCTCTCATAAAATAAGCTTAAGCGGGAAAAAAAAAAAAGAAAAGTCATGTTTTGGACTGTTTTCGCGTAATCTCTGCATATTTCTCTCCTGATTCAGACAAGATGACTTTTTCGCTGGAGAAAGTAATATTATGGATAGAGGACTTATATTTTAGCCAGAAATAATGATTTGAAGTTAAAAATCTCTTGATAAATTTGTTTCTTACAAACATGCAGCTTTTGGCTTTACAAGATGGTAATTGTTGGCCTGGAGTTGTGTGAATTACTTGTGGATTATTGTGATGTTTTTATCAGCTGTTTGAACTCTCATTCTGATGGCACCCATTCACTATAGGCAATCCATTATTGAATCCAATGTAATATAAGTGATGTAATGTAAACTTCTCTGTTTCTATGAAAAGACAAACTCATCTACATCATGGATGCCCTGAATGTGAGTACATTTTCAGCAACTTTTCATTTTTTGGGAGGACTATTCTTTTAAGGAATCCCAAAGAAGGATGTTTTTGCAGTTTTTTTTCCTTTTTCTCTCTATATTATTTTAAAACTTCCAGAGCACTTTACTCTCAGTGTTGGCCATATGTGTAATGGCAAAATCTGAAATGCCTAAACCACTTGTGAAGAAATGAGTGTGAAAAGGAGCGTGTTTTATTTGCACGGAGGCAATATCAATCCTGGATGAACACCAGGATGCGTTTGGTTCAAAAATATTTTTGTGTTGAATATTTGAAATGCTTTATGGTACATCAAGCAGGTTTATCAGCTTGCTTTTTTTTACAGCAATTTATCATCATTATCATCATTAATGCTTTCACTTTTTTCCACTTTACACTATTTTATGATGGTTTTGAATGACAGACAGCCCAAATAGCTTATGGAAAGTGGAAAGGGTTGATTAGCCAAATGATGGAAATCATGTTTTTGTTTTGTGCCCTGAAAATGTAATTATGTAGCAAACTATTAGACTGGCCTTCTGGGACTCATGTACACTGTAAGATGGTCCTGTTAAGAGGCCACAGAATCTGAAAAGAGTTTATAGAAACAATTTCCTTACCCAATGTCAGAGAGGATTTATATAAACAAAATATAGTTCAAGAAAACACTCTAACAACTCTAGGATCAGTAAAATGTAGTAGCTATAATAGATATTATCCTATATATATATACATATATATATATATACAGTATATATAGACATACACACCCACTCAAACATATATATGATATATATAAATATACATAGTCTGTAAATAAATTCTGTGTTTCCTGTCAGTTTTTGTTTAATCAGTTTCTTTGTTTACATTCTTTATAGAGTCAATTGAATGTGATGAGATGTGGAGGTCAGCACTCATGAAAGAACTTGCAAGATGGAAATGATCTTAAATAAGGATTAAGCTCTAAATTTGACTAATAAGTTCTAAATTGGATCTTAAATTTACTTTAAATTGTTCACGGTACATCGGTCATGTTCCTAGGTTAAAGAGCAGGTCATATGGTATTTTAAAGTGTCCTAATATTGTCCCTATAGTCCCCTACAACGGGTTTAAATGCATCTAAGGTCAGAAAACATTGTCATTTTCTCAGAATATACATTTTTTTATTAGAGTCATTTGCCAATGATTTCTAAACGATTCGTTCCAAGCAAGTTCAGAGCAAACCCCTCCCTTCCATAAGCCTGCTCTGCTCTGATTGGTCAGCTGGCCAAGCCTGCTGTGATTGGCACAGAGAGGAGTCTTTGAGCAAGTTAGTGAGCGCTACCATTGACAAAGCACCTTTGTATAAAACAATAATATAGTGCTCCAATCCGTTCTTATAATAGTGACATAAAATACAAAAAAACTTATGCAAGCGAATCGTGCCCACAGCTAAAGTTTAGCTGCTAAACTGTGAACACTTAAAACAATAATGGTGGATACGTTAGCCGAGTGCTAAAGTGACTAACTGAGGAAACAATACAGTTTGTAAACCAAAATATGTCTACTGTAATGTTTGAAGAACGACAGACAAAAGACGCTCTGTCTTAACTTTTAATCAGAACGCAGAACAGCTGTATCACAGGCGAACCAGCCTACTCACTCGCCTCTCCCGCATTAAAGGGGTCATATGATGTTGCTAAAAAGAACCTTATTTGGTGTAATGAAATGTGTTTGTGGTTTAAGGTTCAAAAAACACATTATTTTTCAATCGTACTTACAGGTTGTGCTTCGGAGAGCTTGTTAGTCCAAATTAAGAAGATTAGAAGCCAACGAAGATAAAAGCCAAGATTAGAGAAGCAGTCCTTGGTAAAATGACATGCACACAACAAAAGGTTCAAATTGTATTTCTGTGGAATTCTTGAACACGGCGTCTTCTCGACATGATGTAAATACACTAACTAGCGGAAGTGTTTGTGGGCAGGTCAGACTCTGTTCATATTTCGCGGGCAGGCAGGGATTATGCAAATATATTACCCAGTGACGTATACCGGTAACAGGCAAAAGATTCGAAAATATGACGACTCATTTAGGCGATTCAGAATCGACTCTCTTTTGAGAGACAATATCTTTATTTATCATGCACTTTTTTGATTAACAACTTTGCAGATTGTTTTCATTTAAGGATAGCTACGTTATAATCGGCAAAAGAGATATTTTTCAAAAACCCATATGACCTGCTCTTTAAGAAAACCCAGCTTAATGCAGGTAATGGCAAGTGGTTTTAAATGGTATGTGTTTCTTTAATACGTTTTTGAAAGTCCTGACAGAATGGTCAGTTAAAGGGATAGTTCACCAAAATTTAGATTCTGTTATCGTTTACTTACTTGTTTATTTTAGATTCTGTTTATGTACTTAAAAAAAAAAAGAACGACATTTTTTTTACTGGTGCTGTTAATTATGGAAGAACATTTCTGCCACAGAATAAAAAATAAAAAAGGTAATTGCTACCTATTTTTTTAAAAAAAAGTCATAAAAATAAGTCATAAAAGTCAGAATCGAGTTTATACATCACAATTCTGAGAAAAACAAAGTCTGAATTGTGAGATTAAAAAGCAATAACCTTTTCTTCTTTTTTTAAATACTGTGGCAGAAATGGGTTTCCTTAATAGCAGAAAGCCCAAGCTGCTACATAAGTAAATAATGACAGAATTTTCATTTTTGGCTAAACTGTCCCTTTAAGGTTGGAATGTAATTGCAGAAGTTCTAGAATCTATTTTAAAAAGCAGAGCTGATTTAAACAATTAGATTTGACCGTAATTGAAATAATTGTCAGAAATCTGCATTGATCAGTATATATTTATCTCTGTAACTGAAAGTCAGTTTGGCGGTCATGACCAGCTCATTGTGGAGGCACTATAACAAACCTGCCTTAAGTGTGTAATGCAGTAGAGTAGCCATGATCATGAATGTGTAGATTGAAATTACGGTGGCATGGTTGAAGTTAATGGTGATAATCTGAGCAGAGACCATCACCAGGAGGACTTTAAAAATGACTGCTTTTTTATTTGGTAGAAATCCTGCCATAACGTTATGCCAGATGATGATTGTTCAAGCCTTTTTATGGTTTTGCCACGAATTGAACCCTGTTGTTGGTGTTCTTTACATGTTTTTCATATTGCACCTTATACCCAACAGTGTCCTCAAAACATTGAGGATGCTTGTTTTTTTTAAGCCCCTGTTAATATAATGACTTTCCCCAGAAAGTTTTGTAAGATGCATATAGCACTTGCATTATGGTCGTATAATAATTAGAATTACCACCGAATTCCCTTTTTACTTAATTTTTTGTGTGCACTTTATTGGAATATTAAAATTGTGGTACAACAAGTTTTGGATAACACAAGTTTTGTTAAAATGATACTGCTGAAGGTTTTTTATTATGCCCTTCTTTGTTTTTTATTTTGTTCTTTTTTTATTTCTCTTTCTCTCTCTGTTAAACTAAAGTCTTATTATATTTTATGTAAAGTGAAATTGCACAGAGGTAAATACTCCTCCATCTCTGAAGATATTGCAGTAAGTAAAAGGCCATTGAAGAGCTCAATGATTAAATTTAGTGCATCTGAAAGAACACGTTTCTCTTACAGGTTGTGAGGGAGAGTAAAAGATGTAAGAATGTTTATATTTTGCATACTTCACTAGTGTTTTCCTAGTGTGCTTCTTATTGAGAAAGATTTGGGATGTTTGTGGCCTTCTTATTTTTTATTTTTTAAATATGTATATTTAAGGGATCTTGGAAAGAGACAAAGATTTATATTAAGAAGGATTTGTCTGCTATTTCAGTTTGTCCTGGTGTGTGCTATCCTTTGTAATAAACAATAAGTGATAGCAAAAGAAGATTTGGGTAGTTTTTCTTATTGTCTTTCATTTTTAAAGAAACCACTCTTCATGCAGTTATCTTGGAAAGACATTTTGAAACCAAATTCAATAAATATATTCCCCTTTTTTCCCCTAAACTAGTACCTGACATGTAATACTCAAACTTACCCAGACATTCAATGTATTAAACCAATCATGAGTATGACTGTTCCTACGTTTTAATTCTATACACTTGGTTAACTTTGTGTACATGATGTTGGCAGTCATGCTGGTTCTGTCAACAGAATACTAAACAATACAAAGACTAGAGTCTAGCGGTGCTAATAAAATGAGG
Source organism: Sinocyclocheilus grahami (assembly GCF_001515645.1). Taxonomy (NCBI): domain Eukaryota; kingdom Metazoa; phylum Chordata; class Actinopteri; order Cypriniformes; family Cyprinidae; genus Sinocyclocheilus; species Sinocyclocheilus grahami. The sequence goes on along the minus strand of NW_015505244.1, from coordinate 1,099,832 downwards.
CTGTATTTTATGTCATTTATTGTACCGGGTAGTATTTATTGTCTGTAATAAAACAAAATAAAATGCTATTTTCAATAGTGAACTAAATGAATCATCACACCAAGCAATTTTTGTGTTCGTTTTTATTTTACTTTGGGAGTTTCTCTCATTCAGAACACAACAGAAATGTCACATTAACAATAAATTTACCAAAAAAAAAAAGTACACAACATAACACAAGAAGCTCTGTCCATATTAAAATTGTTCAGAAACAGCATTTCCACAGCCATTTTCACAATATCTGTGCTTGTTCTCTCTGTTCCAAATGATGAATGTTGAATATCAAATTGATCACTTTCATGGAATCAGTTTGAGAACAGATGTTCTGTTCTCTAATATTTCGTGATGATTTCACTTTGTCCCACCCTATAATAACTGATTTTATATCAGCAGAGAGTTTGTACCTTCTTTTCATTTTGGTATATTGAATCATTGGATGGCACTGGTGTAGTCTCAGATTTTAGTGAGCCGAAGAGTGTTGAGACGAACTCCCAGAACTGTTGCACCAGATGCATATTGAATCTCCCTCAGTATGCCGTTCCATTTCCTCTCACTCTCATCATACCTGTGAACAAACATGAACCTTTTTATTTGAACATATAGATTGTTGTAATCATGTTTATGTGGTCAGATTCACAATATGTCAGTATCATTTCAGTTCAGGACAGATGTCGAGATTTTTTTACAATTTATTTATTGATTTACTCACCCTCATGCCATCTGAAATATAGATTTTTTATTTTTTTTGCTCACCAATGGATCCTCTGTAGAGAATGGGTCTTCAAACAGATGATATAAAAACATCACAATAATCCACAAATAATCCACACATTGTCACTTCTGGCCGAAAGTCCATAATCCGTAATAACGCTTCCTCCAGTGGAAAAAGTCCATCTCGCAACAAAATCCACAGACATTTTTTTTCTTGTAAATGGTGCTTGATCTGTGCCTCTTCTAAATCAGACGAGACTTTTTTTTCTTTTTCTTTTTTGCTGGTGAAAGCAATATTACGGATAGAAGATCAGCTTTTGGACTCTCATTCTGACGGCACCCATTAACTGCAGAGGATCCATTGTTGAGCAAGTGATGTAATGCAAAATTTCTCCAAAACTGTTCCACAGAATAAACAAACTACATCTCGGATGGCCTGAGGGTGAGTACATTTTCAAAAAGTTAACTATTCCTTTAATTAGTACAGTTACTAAGTGGATGCTTCCCTTTGCATAGTTCCACTTAAAGGCTGATTGGTGTAGTGAATGGGCGTCTCACCTCCAGATGTCATTCATCTCCTGTGGCATGAGATCATCGCTGTCCTCTTTGGGGAACATGGCAAATCCACCCACAGCATAGAGGACACCACCCACAGTGACCAGGCTAAGCGAACTACGGTCCTGGGGAAACGCCACAAACTCTGACCACCTGGAAGATATAGAGTGCTGTGGTTAAATATCAGTTTATTGCAAGCAAATTGTGATGGGTTTGTCCCACAAGTCAATGCATACAATAAGCCTCAGATAATACCGCAGGTTGTTTAGCATATATTGTATGTGGCCACACACTTACTTGTTGGTTTTGATGTCATAGACCTCAGCGCTGCCTGTGAGGCCAGTGTCAGTCACACCAGCTGCCACGTAGATCTTGTTTTTGTGAATTGTGACCCCAAAGAGTGAGCGTGCAGTATTTAATGGAGCCAGATCCTTCCACTGATGCTTTTTAGTGTCGTACGCACACACTTTGTTCAAACACTCTCTATAAAATAAGACAAATGTGTTTATAAATGTGAGATACAGGATCAGCCTTACTACTAGCTATAATATTGAATGCATATTCCAACATGAAGTGTAGAATTAGCTTAGAAACGTACTTGTTCTCTCCCTTTCCTCCAATTACATAGATCATTTCATTATGAGATACTACTCCATGGCCATATACTGGGTAGGGAAGAGGATCTGACTCTGCCCATTTAAGATACCTTAAAAAAAACAGGATTATTTAAAGTGCACTGGGGGAAAAAATGGTGTAGAAACAATTTTCAGCAGTCAACTGCTAGATTTCACAAATAATTACAGAAGAAATGGCAAGTAAAGCACTGAATTAAAATTTTGAAGTAGAAAGACTGAAATAGTATTTTCTTGTCAAATATATTCCAATAATACTGGAATACTTTTTTAAAAAATAATTTTTTACAGTGTATCTGTTGGGAAGATCCAATAAACATAAAAGACAAATGTACAGCTAATATTCAAATAATTCATGTGGCATCAGTAAACATACTGTCTGTCGTAAACCATGACTGTGTCCAGAATGTGTTCTCCTTCCTTCATTTCTTTCCCTCCAATAACAAAGATGAAGTTTTCTGCCTCTCCCATGCTAAATAGGAAGCGGGGGGAGGGTATGGGAGGCATGCCCATCCAGTCTGATGTTGCAGGGTCAAACTGTCAGATGTAATGACAATATATCATCCACTTTGTTATACGTGACAGTCTACATGAGCATTTGCTGATAATTTAAAGACCCCATGAAATCAAAATGAGAGTTTTGTGCCTTTTAGTGCATGTCTGTTAGCTTTAAAGTTAAACACAAAACATTTCTGTAACGTTGGGCATGGTTCCTGTTTGAATATTTGAGGAACCAATTATTTTATAAACATTGCAAGGAGGGTGATTTTGTGTGATAACCTGCTAAGTACTAATGGACAATGTTTTCTAATGGTTACTTTTAGGTTTTAGAACCATAAATTAACCTTCCCAGAATGTTCTGAGATGTTAGTGTCTATTGTATTATATGAAGTTCCAAACAGGTTAGTGAGGAGCCTAATCATTCGGTTCTGTCAATCATCATTACGAGCCTAATAAGCAGCAGTCATTGCACCGTCCCAGCGACAATTCTTCTGACATCCTTCCACCTCCCCATCTCCTCCTCTATTTCTGTTATTCTCCCTCTTTTTAGTACCACAATGGGGTGGTTGAACTCACAGCTCAACCCGAGCCTCGCGTTTAAGACTCTGTCGAGGACAGCAAGCCAGGTTAATTTACCAATAACTATTAAGATTGGATGGGCAGGTGAACTTGTGAAATGGTTATATATGTTATTGTACTCTAAACATTGACTACATACATTTTAGAATACTTAAAATGAAAAATAAAGCATTGCATTTAAAATACTGTCTATAAAATAATGGGAAAACAAATTGTAAAAAAATATTGATGACTCATTCTGAACTACACACATTTTTGCCCAATCAAAAAAGCTCTCTAGAATGAGAACATCCCTTCCCCTAATACCACTTATGACTGGCTAGCAAATAGCAAGTCTTGTGATGCATGCTACAAGTCACAAGACTCATACAAGTCATCCCCAACAAATGCAAAACTTTCCCTTAACGTTACGGTATAGTTCCAGTTTGGTTATTTCTTTGGGCACCAATTACGTACATTCTAGAAACACTGTTAAAACCTAGCTAAACATCTTGGGTTTTCAACAAGAGACAATCCCACCTAGTTTCATAGAATACCAATGATTCCATGGGGTCTTTACTTTCACTAATATCTAAATATATAGGTAAATATAGCTGGGTAGACAAAAACAAAAAGATATCTTTACTAATGTTGTCTATGATTTATGTACACTACATAAACTTCACTATGTGTAGAATCCATGACTCTGAGAAAAGAATGAATGAAAGAAGTAAATGAAGGAAGTCCTTTACCTGCAAAAAGTATGAATAGATCTGTTCGTCTTTGCTCTGCTCATCAAAAAAGAGTCCACCTGCCACAAATATCTGATTTTCTTTTGTTACCAGACTGCAGTGGTTTTTAGGAATTTGGTTGGAGAGTGACGCCACATAACAATCGTTTCCCGTTGGGTCATAAGCCACTGATGCAGTGCCATTGATCAAGAAGATCAAGTCTCTCAGGAACATGCCGAACCGCAGATTGTCATTCAAGATTCCTGGAAGTAGCTCCTCCTGCTCTTCTTCCTCCTCTTCGTCTCCCTTCTTCTCTCCTTCCTCACCAGCACTCTTTTTGCTTTTGGTCTTCTTGACTTCAGGAAGCTTGCCAGCATGGGCGTCTTTGACCAGTTGCAGTTTCTTGGTGATCTCTGGGTTTGAGCTCAACCATTCATGTTTCTCCACGTTTTTGGTGAAGTAGTCCTTGGGAACCAGACGTAATCTGACGCAATCCAGCAGTCCCATTAGGTCTTCCAGTCTCTTCTCTTGGTCATGTCCAACCCACTTGATCAAAGCCTCAAAAACGTCTTGCTCCGTTTCTACATTCAAAGAGTCCGAAGCGATAATGGCTCCCAATTCACTTGGAGTCAGTTGCAGGAATTCTTCATCACGAGCAATTAACTGGAAGCGTTCACAAGCGAAGTTCCTCGCCGATATGGCCAGACGAGGACAATCCAGCATCAGGCCTAGTCGAAAAATTGCCAAACAGTTGCTCAAACTCAGTCTCTTTTGCAGGAATGAGACACATACAGTGAAAATCGAGGGGATCTGAAGCATGTTGGCCAGAGCGAAGATGTCTTGTACGTTTTGTTCCGTCACATTGATGTTCGAGGTGTAGAGGTACTTCAAGATTATACCCATGACTCCAGGCTCCACATCCTCCAATGCAATCTCCTTCTGTTTACTCTCCTCCACACCTGACTTAAAGAAAGCTCTGAAGTACGAGCTGCAAGCAGCCAGGACCAACCGGTGGCAGGGAAACTCCTTGTCTTTGATCTTCAACACACAGTCAACCATCATATCGCTCTCCAGAAGATCGTATAGACCATCCTGCAGCAGGGTTTGCTGGTACATGCGCGGCTCCTCCATGGGATCTATGGGTAGAGCCATATTGATCGTGGAGTATCCCTGTCGGTCACAGTGAAGTCAATGGCTAGTCCAGCGGTCTCTGTACCACACTTCTGTTACTGGCTGAAAAGACGAAGAAGGGGCCGAATCAGTTCCGCGTTGCTGTCGGGACTTCAGTCTTCATCAGCTGTCCCAATACTTCAACCAAACTCCAACTGGGGGCTATTTATAGATCCTTCACAAAGATGTGGAATCCATACTTGTACATGTGAAACACAACCCCCTGCCCTGTGCAACAGCTGACACACTTCCCCATGCAAGACAGCAGTCAGAAGAAACACTGGCCTTCTGGGTGAGATCACAGACCACTACATGGTACCTTTATGGGACTATGAATCACCCTCTTGACTTATTATTTTTATAGACTATATTATTGATAAAGAGGCATTTCATTACAGAGATTCTCATCTAGTAATACTGCTTATAGTTATACAAAACTGTGCTTTTTTATATTAGGTAACACTTTATTTTAAGGTGATGTAGTTAAATGTACTTACTACAGTTACAGCAGTAAATTATGCATACTTACAAGCAACTAACCCTAAACCAAACCCTAACCTTAATGCTATAGTAAGTACATGAAGATAATAGATATTACTCAGTGCTTCATGTAATTACACTACAACAATGTCACCTTTAAATAAAATGTAACCAAATAATCTTATATATTGCAAAGCCTTGTGTGCTAGTTCTTGTACAAGTTAAGCTAATATTTTAACATATTGGCTGAACTGCATTTTCTAACATAGCAAATTATATATATTTAAACAGTATATATAAAAAGTAACACAAAAATATAGGGCCAACTTCTGTTTTTCTGTTTTATTTCTAAGAAAAATGGATAATATCAATAGTTCATTCACGGTCACAGGTTACCTTAATGGTTGAACAAACAGAAGAAAGCTTATGCCAGTTCATATAAATATCCTAGAGTGAAAAGGTTTAATGACATCAAAGATCTTGAATGTTCTCAGTGACATTTATGCTTTTGTTAAGAGTCACAGTTTAATTTAAGCGACCACGTTGTCATGCAGGATGAGTGTCCCAGATGATCGATCTCTGTCAATTACAACTTTGCCATTTCCTTATTTGTAGAAATTTCAAACATGAGGTTCCCAAAAAAACATTTTTAAAAAACTAGGTGAAAAAAAGACATACACATAATCACTAATGAAGATGACTTTAATGCATATCACAAATTCGTAAAACAGTCTTTGTGATTGTTAGTTAGTTTTTAAGTACACATTAGTAATATATATATTATGTATTATATTCATAATTTAAAAAGCAGCCAGTGAGAGTAAAGTCTGTAATGTTGAAAATAATCTGTAAAAACTTAAATAGCTGTTTCGACTCTTTTCTTACAGTACTGTCATTAAAACAATTTTCTCCATATTTCTAGATTATCATTGTCTGCCGAATTCACAAGAAGACACAAAATGTGTAAGTAAACCATTGAGGTTTCATCAAAATGTAACCATCATGTGTAATCTCTACTCTGCCTTTTGCTTGTTTGGGTCCACAGGCTGGGTGGCAGCAGCAGCAGCGTCTGTCTGGGTGGTGCTGGGATCTGTGGGAGTGGGTGCAGGAGTGGGGGCTGGAGGGGGGATTGGGTCTGGATCATCAATCAAAGCCTGTCTTCTTTCCCTTTCCTTAATCAGCTGAATCAAGCAGTAGGTAACGAACATCACAGTGATGGTGGTGAAGGGGAAACCTAAGAAACAATATACAGTTTGATTTAAGGATAATATATATTTGAAATAACAGGAATAGAACATCAAAAAAATTTGAATTTTTTAAAAATTATTATTATTTACTCGCTCCAAAAGGGTTGTATTCAAAATTGTTAAAAGATAAAAATAAAAAAGAAACCATCAAATAAAATATAAATTGTAAAATAAAATATAAAGTAAAAATACAATATACAAATTAACTTCTTACAACATTACGATTACAATTATATTAAATCGTTTGGTTTTTAAAATGCGTTTAAATTGCTCAAATATCACCAGTATTTCACCTTTCAGTAACAATCTCTTGGCAACCAAATTGGCAAATTCAAGACTATTCAGGACCAGGACATTGTAAAGGACAATTGTCCAGAAGTTGAAGGCATTAAACACAGCCCTGATCCTGCGTGACATAGATTCTGATATCGCCATCTGTGGGTGGATGGAAAGATTTCTAGATGAGATTATTGCTTATATTACCAGCAATTTAACATCCAACCACTAGAGAGCGCTCTAGAGAACATTTTTAGCAGCAGTAATTTAACATTTAACCACTAGAGAGAGCTCTAGAGAACATTTTTAGCAGCAGTAATTTAACATTTAACCACTAGAGAGAGCTCTAGAGAACATTTTTAGCAGCAGTAATTTAACATTTAACCACTAGAGAGCGCTCTAGAGAACATTTTTAGCAGCAGTAATTTAACATTTAACCACTAGAGAGCGCTCTAGAGAACATTTTTAGCAGCAGTAATTTAACATTTAACCACTAGAGAGCGCTCTAGAGAACATTTTAGCAGCAGTAATTTAACATTTAACCACTAGAGAGAGCTCTAGAGAACATTTTTAGCAGCAGTAATTTAACATCCAACCACTAGAGAGAGTACTGGAGCATCCATGTTACAGTACATGACTAGAAAATCAAGCAAATTATTATTGGTCATCTTTCAACTTGCCTCAATAGAAATAAAAGGTTCCATGGTAAAGAACTTGGCGATCCACAATTCAAAATTAAGGCCAAAGCAGTTTAAGAAAGCCCAGATGAAAACCACCCAGCTCGGTCCCAGCCAGAGGGCTGTGATGCCAAACGTGCACAGAGAGCCTATCAGCTCATCCAAAACGTTGTCATGCTTCCCACCGAGATAGTTATAAACATAACTGTAAAGATGACAGCATTCTTTATTAAAATACTGGTGATTGAAACAGCATTGTGTTGGTTAAAAGTCTAATAAAAGTAAGAATGTCAGTCATACTTGCAGAGAAAGTCATTTATTCCTCGATCAAAGTGTCTGTAAAAAAAAAATAATATATATTTTTTTAATTTTCAGAATTATCAATACTATTTAATTTGACTGATTACATTAAAATTTTAATATAACTTTTAGAATAAAGAAACAAGAAAATAAATAATGACAAATTAGCTCACTCACGTCTCAGAGAACACATAAAGCATTGTAATGCATTTCGGTGGTTTGGGAGGGTCCAGATGATCCAGTCTTGATACTGTGTTTATCACTCCAAACATTACCGCGGTTTTCACCCAGTCATACACCAGATTTAAATAAGCCAATCCAGCTGCGTAGTGAAAGAAGAGAAAGACTATTGTGGTCTTTTGGACACTTATGAACTGCAAAGCATGTGAATACAAGCACACACATAGTTACCAAGGGCCCAGTCAGAGATGTGTTTAAGGAGCTTCATGTCACTAGGTATGGTCAGAATGTACATGAAGTGTAGGATGACCGCCACTATCATAATAACCCCCAGGTTTAGCAGGGCCTGAATAGAAATGTTCCACATCTCTCCATCCTTCCTTGTCAGGTTTGGGTTATTGGCCTGCAGGGGTCAAAGGGCAATGCTATAAAATCACAGTCGAATTATTTGGAAAATAATCAAACCAGTTAATTTAGTTACAGACCTGAATGTAAAACTTGTCGAAGGTCATGATGGGTCCAAAGTAAAAGAAGGGAAGGTAGAAGTTGTACTTGAGAAGCTCCAGGATGCTGTAGTTTCCATCTTTCCTCTCACAGTTCTCTAGAGCAAAACTCAAACACCGCATGATAGTAAACCCACAGCCGCCGTAGAACAGAAGAGGACGGAGCTCAAAACTACCAGACACAAACCCTGCCTGAAAAACAAGCCATCTCGAATGAACATAATCATAGATGTATAAGTAAAAAAATAAATGAAATAATGATCACTAATAATGATTAATTATGATAATAATATTCTATTTTATTTGAACAATTATTATGATCATCATTTCATTTCTAATAATCATCATCATAATTTATTAATTACTTTATTTATTAATACTACGTCATTTCATTTTAATAATAATTATTTTATTTTATTGTTTTATTTCACTTTTATTAATAATAATTATTATTATTATATTATTGTCAGAATTTCATTTCTTGTCATTTTAAAAATTATTATTATCTATACATTATTGTGACTATTTTAGGTTCAAGTGAAGATATGATGGATGAGCCATCTTATTAACATAATTATTGATATAGAATGAATAAATAAAATAAAATACATTATTATTATTATTGTTAATAAAAAAAGAATGCTTGTTTTCATTTTATTTTAGTTTTATTTTAACAGTGATTTTATTTTAACAATTATCATGATCATCGTCATCATTTATTTTATTTTAATAATAATACTTATTAAAAGTATATGATTCATGTATTTATTTTTATTTTTTTGCTGTAGCATTTTTATATTTCCAGAATGTCAGTGACATACCTGCCAGGAAATGAAGGGCTCCATTTTGAAAGTAGCCAGTGTAGTGAGTCCAGCGACAAAGCAGAGCCACCTGAGCTTGACCAGAGAGATGCTGTAGAGCAGCACACAGTGAGAGAGGATGAGCGTGACGTAGGCCCAGCCCATACTGGTGAAAACCGCCAGCATGCCATACACCATGAACACCAGAGATCTGTACTGTGGGATGAGAGAAGATGAGAGAATGAGCATCTCAGGTAGACTGTATGGAGTCACCTTTATTCATATAACATCGATTTATTTGGACTTTCAAGAGGCACCTGCGGAGCCAGCAAGGTGCAGATCTTGGCAAAGATCACATGACCTGAGAGTGCAAAGATGATATGTTCTCGAAACGTAGAGAACCACATCATCCACTCAACATCAGCTGTATCCTACAGTGTGACATGGATAAATCAGAGTCAATTACCACAATTTTATACATACCCATAATGTGAAATAATGCAGACAAAATCTCACCATTTTTCTACCAGAGTAATACCATCCTGACTGAACACTGGTCTTGAAGGTTTTTCTGTTGGAACTTGCTGGATATAGATAATCATGAGACAATGAATGCTCTATTCATTACTAAATATGATCAAATATTAATTTAAAGCAGGGTTTCCAAAACTGGTGTTCATGAGGAAATGAGTTAATGAAAACTAACAATTAAATCATAAACATTTTAAATAAATTAATAATTGTAAAATAAACCAAACCAAAATAAAGCATTTACTAAAAATACATTAAAAAAGATTAAATATTTGATTCGTTTACCTGCATGTCATGTAACTAATAATCGACATCAGAGACCAGTGAACATTCCAATGTGTTGTTAAATTATTTAAATATTATATTAAACTCTCAGAGGATCCTTCAAGTAAATATTTTGGTTAATTAATAGATATGTATAATATATGAGAAAAAAATACCAAAAATATACAAAAAACTATATATTCAATGCAGATTTGGTAGATTTTGTCACAAACCTATAATAATACCTCTTTCTCTTCTCTGCCACTCTGTTTTAGTCTCTCATTCTTTGGTATATTAATACTGACATATGATCCCTGCTGCGTACTTTGCATAGCTTTCTGAGGTTAGCGGATCGCTTCGCTGTCTTTTTCCTCATACAATATACAGTAGTACTATTTTTGTGCTCTAATGGCTATTTCTGTGTTTATGAGTGAGAAAAAGATCTCAAGTGCATGTTACAGTAAAATGGCAAAAGCCACACAGAAACCACTCCAGAAACTTTATTTGTAGAGGGACATCATTTTGGGGTCACATCAGAACAGTGTGCATGTGTTCATTTGTACTTACAGCTGGATACATCAAATATCCATCTGGCAGCCCAGAGCATCGCCATACACAGCACTACATTATAAAAGTAGAGCTCGTACCTCGGAAGAGCTGCTTTGACCCCCATTGTGTGCAGGATAGCCTAAGAGATTTTGGAAACGTGCAGTTAGAATGAATGCACATGTGAAAACAAATCTGGTCTCAAATTCAGTCATTCAAATATTTCCCAATCAAGACAGCCAATGAGTGATTAGGATCCGGCTAAGAATACAACTTGGTAATTGGTCAACTACTATGGGATGAAAGCAGTATTGTAGTGTTACTGTAGCTCAACTTGTAGAACATGACGCTAGCAACACCAAGGTCATAGGTTCACTTCCCAGGAACCAAATGAACTGAGATGTATGCTGTGAACATATGTCTCTTTGGATAAAGAGTTAAATCACATACATATAAATGGCATCAGTCATTACAATAGGAATTATATATTCAACACTTTGAAAAAATAAATAGATATTTAAAAAATGAAAATAATTTGATCTTTGTGGGCAGGGCAGAAGTTTCCAATGATTTGAATTGTGTGAGCAGGAAGCATCTACACTATGTGAGCTCTTGCTATTTTTAGCTGGGTTATTTTCTGCTCTCATTGTATTGACTGAAGCATCACACTAAACTATCGTTTTTACATTACAACCAAATCTTTATCTTTTTTAACCAGCAAATTATTATTTTGTCTGTTTCTCTTCTCGCTTCTCAGTCGAATACCATCCTGGTCTGCTTTATTGTGATGTTTGTTATTGTGAGAGGAGCCATGCAGGTAAGTTAGAAGCTTATTAGTTCAACTCTTTTCTCTGATATTTGACATAAATGTTAGCAGGTCATGCGCTGCACAGAGGTGCCAAGCAGATTTTAGAAACACCTGTTGTACTAACCTTGAGCACAGCAATGCCACCGTAACCCAAATACTGAAAAATCCACTTGAACTTAAAATAATCGCAATAATGGGAAGAAAAGATCAGCTAAATAATAGTCTAATGCATCCCCTGTTTCTACAAAGTGTCAGTTGGGTGCACAAACTGCCTGTTGGGCAGTTGCGGACAGTTAAAGGTGAATGGGAGATGTTGTAAATAAAACAAAGATTATTGGAGTGCATTTAACAAAAAAATACTATTTAAGCCTTTCTACTTCAAAATTTCAAGTGTAATTAATTGTGCTACTTGCCAATTTGTAATAAATTGTGAATTTACTAGCGATATCTGATTGAAAACACCTAATTGTTTCCACACCAAATTATTTTTCAAAGGAACTTTTAAAAAGTCACTTTAACATAAAATCCTTAAAAAAACGTTCTCAAACAGAGGGCTAGGGCCCACTATGGGGCGTCATGACAAAAATGACACCGTAAAAAATGATTTGTTGTAAATAAAACAAAGATTATTGGAGTGCATTTAACAAAAAAATACTATTTAAGCCTTTCTACTTCAAAACTTCAAGTGTAATTAATTGTGCTACTTGCCAATTTGTAATAAATTATGAATTTACTAGCGATATCTGATTGAAAACACCTAATTGTTTCCACACCAAATTATTTTTCAAAGGAACTTTTAAAGTCACTTTAACATAAAATCCTTAAAAAAAAACACATAAAATCAATATGGAAATCAAAATGTATTTATATTAAAATAATAATAATAAATTAAATAACCACCCTCCCCCCCTCAATAACTGTTGTTTTTAAATGAACATACAGTTCTTGAAACTTAATTCACAAAAATAATTAGTTAATTAATATACCAATACTCAGAATTCTGTTCATAAAAACATTTTAAAACAAGCCTATAATAACCTGTATTGGGGAGGCATGATCAAAAAATTGACTGAACACATTGTTATAGGTCCAGAAAGTGCTGGTTTGATTTATTTGACCATACATGTGATTCATGCCTTCATTTATCAACCCATGGACAGGAATGGTTGAACCCTTTTACTAGCACAGTAACCTAATCACAGTCATCCTTAGGTCCTTACAGAGCTTTCAAGGAGTACTTGATTACAGTGGTTCCAGTTGTGTGACCATCTGGTGCACATTGAACGGTTGTATATTATAATTGCCATAAATGTGATCCTATGTATGCAAATGTAAAAATATCTGTGACTGCCTCGAGTGAAAAAGCAGATGAGATAGACAGTCTACTCCTCCACAGTTTCCTTTTTGCTGGTCTCCTGGCCTTCAAAGATCGGGTACTTGCTTTCCACCTCTGTCCATGTGATGGCACCATTGGCCAGGTCACGAACGATTTCGGGCAATTCACTAACCTGTAAATAAACATATGTATCTCAGCAAAATAGTCAACATGCGCTGCCTCAGTGAATGAAATGAAGACACAAACATGACCAACTGCTTTACCTCAGCCCTGATCTGCCTCATGGAGTCACGGTCTCTCAGAGTGGCCGTGTGGGGCGTCTTATTAACCGTGTCAAAATCGATGGTGATACCAAATGCCACACCAATCTCATCCGTTCTGGCATAGCGTCTACCAATAGATCCTGAGGAATCATCCACCTTGTGGGAGACACCATTCCTGGTCAAGGCTTCAGCTGTAGAGTGAAGCAAAACATGAATCATTACAGAATTATCATTCAGATATTATTGATACAATTTTATAAATGGGAGTAGAGATGTTATTACTCACATAATTCTCGAACAAATGGCATAAATTCCTGATTTTGGCTCAATGGAAGGACGGAGCATTTGTATGGTGCAACAGTGGCAGGGAAGCTGAAATACTGAAGAGAAAGAAGCAAACTTCATAAATAAAGCAAGACAAACATATGAAATGATTCATTATAGAATATTACAGCTACTGCATATACCGTTCTTTGCTCATCCCCCTCCCTGATACGGAATGTGTGCTCAAAGATGGAATACATGATTCTCCCGATGCCGAAAGAGGGTTCGATCACATTAGGAACAACCTCCTCAACTGTGGAGCAAGACAAAGTCAATTAAAACCTCTGACATATTCTTGTTATGTTGACATTAAAATCGTAGCTTCTTCCTCTTACCGTGCAGGGTCTTCTGGAACCTCTTGACGTTAACCATGTCTTTGGTGAGCTTGAAAGTCTTGCCCTCTGTCTCAATGGTGAACTCACTGCAATGACAGAGGAAACCACTGAATGAACAGAATAACATTGGTAAGCACTACGGACTGAGAAAAATACCTATTTTAGCTCTGACTATTGGTTAAAAACCCTATGATATTGCTACTTCAAATAAATTCCTCAACAAAATATTAAGCAGCACAACCGTTTTTAACATTGATAATAAGACATCAACATATTAGAATGATTTCTTAAGAATCATGTAACACTGAAGACTGGAGCAATGATGATGAAAATTCAGAATCCTGAATGCTGGGGGGGAAAAAAAGGCTGTTTTCACTAATCTGACACCAAACCTCAAACTTTTAAACGATAATGTATCTGCCTTTATATTGTGAATCTTCATATTTGGGGGTCATTGGAATT
>NW_015505244.1:1072510-1085217 GCF_001515645.1 Sinocyclocheilus grahami | reverse complement strand
AAAGTCACTTTAACATAAAATCCTTAAAAAAAAACACATAAAATCAATATGGAAATCAAAATGTATTTATATTAAAATAATAATAATAAATTAAATAACCACCCTCCCCCCCTCAATAACTGTTGTTTTTAAATGAACATACAGTTCTTGAAACTTAATTCACAAAAATAATTAGTTAATTAATATACCAATACTCAGAATTCTGTTCATAAAAACATTTTAAAACAAGCCTATAATAACCTGTATTGGGGAGGCATGATCAAAAAATTGACTGAACACATTGTTATAGGTCCAGAAAGTGCTGGTTTGATTTATTTGACCATACATGTGATTCATGCCTTCATTTATCAACCCATGGACAGGAATGGTTGAACCCTTTTACTAGCACAGTAACCTAATCACAGTCATCCTTAGGTCCTTACAGAGCTTTCAAGGAGTACTTGATTACAGTGGTTCCAGTTGTGTGACCATCTGGTGCACATTGAACGGTTGTATATTATAATTGCCATAAATGTGATCCTATGTATGCAAATGTAAAAATATCTGTGACTGCCTCGAGTGAAAAAGCAGATGAGATAGACAGTCTACTCCTCCACAGTTTCCTTTTTGCTGGTCTCCTGGCCTTCAAAGATCGGGTACTTGCTTTCCACCTCTGTCCATGTGATGGCACCATTGGCCAGGTCACGAACGATTTCGGGCAATTCACTAACCTGTAAATAAACATATGTATCTCAGCAAAATAGTCAACATGCGCTGCCTCAGTGAATGAAATGAAGACACAAACATGACCAACTGCTTTACCTCAGCCCTGATCTGCCTCATGGAGTCACGGTCTCTCAGAGTGGCCGTGTGGGGCGTCTTATTAACCGTGTCAAAATCGATGGTGATACCAAATGCCACACCAATCTCATCCGTTCTGGCATAGCGTCTACCAATAGATCCTGAGGAATCATCCACCTTGTGGGAGACACCATTCCTGGTCAAGGCTTCAGCTGTAGAGTGAAGCAAAACATGAATCATTACAGAATTATCATTCAGATATTATTGATACAATTTTATAAATGGGAGTAGAGATGTTATTACTCACATAATTCTCGAACAAATGGCATAAATTCCTGATTTTGGCTCAATGGAAGGACGGAGCATTTGTATGGTGCAACAGTGGCAGGGAAGCTGAAATACTGAAGAGAAAGAAGCAAACTTCATAAATAAAGCAAGACAAACATATGAAATGATTCATTATAGAATATTACAGCTACTGCATATACCGTTCTTTGCTCATCCCCCTCCCTGATACGGAATGTGTGCTCAAAGATGGAATACATGATTCTCCCGATGCCGAAAGAGGGTTCGATCACATTAGGAACAACCTCCTCAACTGTGGAGCAAGACAAAGTCAATTAAAACCTCTGACATATTCTTGTTATGTTGACATTAAAATCGTAGCTTCTTCCTCTTACCGTGCAGGGTCTTCTGGAACCTCTTGACGTTAACCATGTCTTTGGTGAGCTTAAAAGTCTTGCCCTCTGTCTCAATGGTGAACTCACTGCAATGACAGAGGAAACCACTGAATGAACAGAATAACATTGGTAAGCACTACGGACTGAGAAAAATACCTATTTTAGCTCTGACTATTGGTTAAAAACCCTATGATATTGCTACTTCAAATAAATTCCTCAACAAAATATTAAGCAGCACAACCGTTTTTAACATTGATAATAAGACATCAACATATTAGAATGATTTCTTAAGAATCATGTAACACTGAAGACTGGAGCAATGATGATGAAAATTCAGAATCCTGAATGCTGGGGGGGAAAAAAAGGCTGTTTTCACTAATCTGACACCAAACCTCAAACTTTTAAACGATAGTGTATCTGCCTTTAAATTGTGAATCTTCATATTTGGGGGTCATTGGAATTTTCAAATGCTCTCATCAGTGATGATACTCACCCATTCTCGTTAAGGAGTTTCTCTTGACCTGTGATGTAGCATTCATCACAGATAGCCAGGTATTCCATGGCGAACTTGGCATCCTTCTTGTACGCTTTGCCAATGGCTCCTTTGTTTGGCTCGAACTGGACAACATTTACAACTTTGTGTGAAGCAGTTAAGGAAGGTAACTGAGGACAAACAGAACTAACACTCTGCTGAGAGAGTTCAGATCCAACTCAAATGCTTTGATTATTGTAGTTATTAAGATATGCAGGAAGTTGAAGGATATGGGTTCCTTTAAGGGTTTCTCAGCAACCAGAGGGACTTTGGTGGCCCGTGCATGGCACAAAAGATCATAACATGAGCGATCAGCACACCCCACGATCTCAATCCACCCCTAAAAAAAGCAAACACACAAATAAATTCCCATTTTATTGAGCAGGTAATGTCAGAAAGTCCTCAAGCGAAAACTGAACGTACATAAGAGGTTTTGGTCTCAGCGTCCCAGCAGTCACAGGCATAGTGGGCCATCTCATTGTCCATGTGCTGACGGAAACGAAGCTTGTCTTTCGCCACGCCCACTTTGATCAGATAAAGGTAGATCCTTCCAACGAAGTAGCCCAAGACGGAGTTGTTGATGATGCCCTACAAAAAACAAGTTTGTTACTACAACCGAAGTGTTAATTATAACCAATACATCATAAATGAGATCTTCACTGACCTGCTCCACTGCATCACCCAGCTTCATTATCTGGGCAGACTGCCCACTAGTCTGTGCTTTGGACGAGTAAAGCATGATCTCCAGATCAGCAACACTGGAGAACTTGGAATGAACCTTCTCATTCGGATCTACAAAGTGCTCGATCTCAGCCATTGTAAACTCTCTATGGAGAGAAATGTTCACTTCAGTACTGTGGTAACACTTGTATGTGACAACCAAATAACCAAATCATAATCCGCACCTGACACGAATCAAGCCAGAGCGAGGAGAGATTTCATTCCTGAAGGAGTTTCCGATCTGGGCAGCAGCAAATGGCAGCTTTCCCTGGTTGAACTCCAAAAGACGTTTGAAATTGAGAAAGATTCCCTGAGCAGTTTCTGGCCTCAAATAGCTATGGAAATAATGTAGCCCCAAGTGTAACACATCCGTATTCTTACTTTGGATATTTTAAAATGATAGCATGTAGTCTAGTAGTATCCAACTTACATTTACGTTACAATTACATTTAGTAATTTAGCAGACGCTTTACTTACCCTTGCATGTTGCCCCCAGGCCCAATGGAGGTCTGGAACATAAGATTGAATGAGATGGGAGGTGTGAGATCATTTCCTGTACTGGGAGACTTCACATTGTATTGCACAAACAAATCTGCCAACTCCTGCTGAGTGTAGTTATCCATCTGAAGGGGGAAAAAAAGGCAGAATAAACCTATTACTAATCAATAATTTTACTAAACAGTAGAGGCCCATTCACACCAAGAATGATAACTAGAACTATTTTAGTGTCCACATCAATGGATGATAATGCTGCAGTTATGTCTTTTGCCGCTTTAAATTATCAAGCTTATTATAATAGCGTGAATTCTTTTTGGCTGTCAATGTTTTTATCGTTCATCAGCTAGAACAAAACGTTTCTGTGTTGTTATCATTGTGGTGTGGACTTCACTATCTACATAGAATTACAACGATTATAAAAACATTTTGTTTTATAGATATCGTTCTTGGTGTGTATGGTCCTTATTGCATTAAATACTCCTTTTGCACACCAAGTTAAGCTTATAAAAGCTAGTTATAAATTTAACATTGCATCAGTGAGACGTACCTGAGTGATGACACCCTCCATCTCGGATTTCTTTTCTGACGTACATTTTTTGTCACTCATTAATTTCTGAAGATGAGCTAAAAAACAAGACATTGCAAGTATTTTTATTATTAGTAGTATTATATATTTAATTTAATTTTAATAATGGAAATATAAAAAGTTGTACTACTAGTACTAATATTACTGTATAGTTGTTATATACTGCTAATAATGCATTAAAATAAAATAACTTAAAAATACAAATTTTTAGCATTTTATTGGACCAAAAAAAATTGTATAAGCCTCTGAGTACAAGATGAGTCACCAATATTTTCAGTCTGTTTTTTGCAAAAAGAGAAATGTAGTTGTTATTCATTTTTATTGCTATGTCAGCATCTAATGCTATCTTCATTGCAAATAATTACAAGAGTTACATCAACACAAAATAAAAACCAAGCAAACAGAAAAATACAGCTGTTAAAACTGTCAAAATGAGAAATGTAAAAAGGTAATTTTGGCAACTTTAAGGAGTCTAGATTTAGCTTAAATAAAGCACTTATTCATTTCAATCAGGTTGGTGGTCTACAAATCATGGAGTCTGGTTGGATGCCTAAGAAAGCCTTTGTGATTCTTACAGATCCCATTGTTTTCTTTTACTCCTGAACATCTACAGCATCCATGGAGTCACATCAGAGGACGTCTCAAAGCAGTCAAATTATCCAGTACTACTGGAGCAGTTGCTATTAGATGAAACAATGACAAACCTTTAAGGAGATGGTCAGCCCGGAAACACTCTCCGTTCTTGACATCTTTGACCATGTAGTCGGCAAACTTATCCACATGCCCTGATGTCCTAAAACACAACGAAAGCACTGAGTAAGAGTTCCAGAGATTATGCACAGATTAAATGGAGAACAGCCAGATGAATGCTCACTTGAGAACAGGTTCTGGTGTAAGCATGGTGCAGTCAATCTCCAGAATCTGCTCCTCCTGGATGAAGTGCTGCCTCCAGACCTGGAGAATGTTGTTCTTCAGAGCACATCCGACCGGCCCAAAGTCATACAGCCCACTCACACCTTTTTCACACACACACAAACAAAAGCAAACTATTAGTTGACAATAACAAGCAATCTTAATTACTTTTACTAGTAATTGCTCCATACAATTTTGTTCAAATGAACCTTGCAAATTCTGAATAAAGGTAAAACAAAGCTATTCAAATATTTATATGAGGAAAAACAAAACTCACTCACCGCCATAGATAGCAAATGCCTGATCGTAGAAGAAACGTCTTTTTAGAGTGTCTTCCATCTTGGTTCGGTCCACAATGTCATCTTTGGGCTGTAAGGCAAGCTCCTGCAAAATGGAAAAAGAGTCAAATGGATTATGTAAATCAGGGATGGACAACTTTGATAGTGACGAGGGCCAGCACCTTTTCTCCTTTATACCAAGGGGCCAGATTACTAATGCACGTCCACACACCTTTTACACCATCGTACTCAATTTCCTTTTTATTGAAGGAAATCAAAGTATAATTCATTTGATTTTAAATATTTTTTTAACTATAAAATGTGTGCCGTCATTCTAGTTCAAATGGGAATCTTTGTTGTCAGTTGGCAAGCAATATTACCCCAAGCAAGTGTAAACATCTCGATTGCATTGTCTGTAAATTTGCAACAAACAAATGTACAGAGGTCCTATTTTTGATTAGTAGTCTACATAACATTCTCAATACAAGCTAAGAGGGCAGTTAAAAAGTGCTTATTCAAAAATAGTTATTGCAAATGGTACCATAACATAACAGGGTGTCTGCAGGATTTTTAAAGTCAACTGTAATACTTTTAGAGACCTTTTTAAGGCCTGCACAAAAAAATTAATAACACACGAGTGAGGTAGGGCAATGTCTATAGTAACATATTAAACTGTAAAATGGCTGTAAAAAGCATGATTTAGAATTCAGATACAGGTTTTCACAAAACCAAAAAGTTTTATAAATGATAAACTTCACATTTTAGCCTTTAAACGAGTTTTAAGAAAAGGAACGAGTCAAAAGTATAATTTATTACATTAATTTAAATAATTATTGTTATTAATTAAATAAATACATATTAGTGTCTTAATTGTTTAGATTAGTCCTGGCATCCTCTACAAAGGGCATAGAATAAAATATCCTTTTTCAAAAAAAAATTCATTTGTTTCTTATACACCAACCAAAGTAATGACAAAAAAAAAAACTTAAACAAAACTTATTTTTCTGGTTCTCAGGAGGTTATATACTGTATATATTATTTCACACAATAAATTTAAAATATATTGTTTCTATATATGATCCACGTCTTTAAAGCTTGATTTTGATTTTGATTCAAATCAAAGATTGTAATGTTGTGATTTCTCTCTTGGCAGGTTCATAGCGCATAAAGCTTTAAAGGGGTCATATGACGCGATTTTAAGTTTTCCTTTCTCTTTGGAGTGTTAAAAGCTGATTGTGCATAGATAAGATCCCTGAAGTTGCAAAGACTAAAGTCTCAAAACCAAAGAGATATTCTTTATCAAAGTTAAGACTCTGCCACGCCCTCCTAAAACGCCTCGTTCTAACACGCCCCCACATATCTACCTCACTATGTGGAAATATTAGCATAATGCAGCCCAAATGTTCACGCAAAGAAAGAAGGTGTGGTTTCAGTAACCGCAGTTAGTGTTGAAGCAGCATGTCAGGGAGACTCTGTGTGTTTCAGTGCAAAAGTAACTTTTTTTATTTCAAAGAACACCTGGTCAGCTTTCTCTTTTTGCGATCTATTGCAGTGTTGCATTTAAATCCAGTTTTTCCCTGTAAACAAAAATAACAAACATTCTTCAGATTTTTTTAAACTAAAACTTCACTAACTTCTTAATCTGAATATGCCCCCCCCCCCAGTGGTTGATTTATATGTATTCTGCAGTAACCTATTACCTTTCAATGTCAAGTGTACTGTTTATAATATAATATAATATAATATCTCCTCTGAAATTTTACAGCATTCTTCATTTGCTTCATTTCGAAGCTCTGTTGAAAACATCTGCTAAATGGTGCACTTGTCCATATAAACTATGAATAATTACTCACTTTACTGTTCGACCACAAGATGTCAGTATAAGCATACATTTAAATAGTGCCTCAAATTGATCAACTATGGAATAAGAATAAACTGAATCTATCAGTTTATTTATTCTAAAGCCATTCGCCACAAACGCTTCCATTTCTTTTCATTACATATATTTATATAAACGTCATCTATTAGTGATATACCATTAATAACCTATTTTTATTCCATATGTGGTCAGAATAAAATTCTGTATTTTGTTGTTGTTGTTAAAATAGAATAGAACGTTTGTCAAAAATCCAATACTTAATTTAGCAACTCAACAGCAACGACCGACAAGCACAAGATATTATATCTTTTAATGGTCTGTTTGCATTATTTATATTTACATAATTTGTAATATTGTATTATAATTTTAAATTGTTAGTAGAGAAAGTACTAGAAAGTAGGAGAGAAAATGTGATAAGGTATTAAATATGCTGTAAAACTAGTTGAAGTGATGGTTGCATCACACAGGCTGCCTTATTAAACATTAAGATCAAACACCCACCTTCATAAAACATTCAGTAACCCTCCCACCTCTCTGTGTCATTAAAACATTTCTGAAATTACTGCAATTTCTCTTAGTATCTCAGCAAAATCATTTCCCTTTTAAACCATGCCTATGCTTAATGTGCTATTGATTATGTCATTTTCAGCATCAGTCCACCTTTTTAGATTCTTTAAATCAGATGTTTTTTTGTTTTTAGGTTTTATGGTTTCCTGGTTATTAGGTTTGAAACAGGTTTGAAATGACTTTATGTGAGTTATGCTGTTCTAAGTGAGAGCTAACAGGTAAAAAAAAAAAGAAAAAAGTAGGCTACTTTCTACAGCTTGACCTGTAATACAGATAGTAGGTGTGCCTACACAGATTTTATTGTTATTTTTATTTATGTGAGTTATGCTGTTCTAAGTGAGAGCTAACAGGTAAAAAAAAAAAGAAAAAAAGTAGGCTACTTTCTACAGCTTGACCTGTAATACAGATAGTAGGTGTGCCTACACAGATTTTATTGTTATTTATTTATTTTTTTAAATGGTTGTTATTTTAATTTGTTTGTTATTTTTATGCTTATGTGCATATCTTTATTAGATGGTTTTGATTAATTATGATGCAAACTATATATTTTCAAGCTGTTGTTTGAACTTTAACAAAAACAAGTCAGAAACAAACAGAAACAAGTCAGAAAACAACAAAGTAAAGTTTTAGATTCAACAAACATTAGATTCGTTGTCTTTTTCTTGTTTTAAATGTACAACAAGTCTTAATAGCTTATGTATTTTTATTGTATATTTTTGCTAGAAATAATTTAATATAGCGTATTTTTGTTCTAGAAAACAAAACGAAAAATTATTTAAAAGATTATTTTTGCAGGGCACATTGCATATATTATGTTTTAAGGTTCCCGCCAAAATTTAATTAATAATAATAAAAAAAAAATTTTTTATTGAATAATAAATTAATCATTAAAATAAAATTTGATTAAATAAATAGTACATTTATTTAAAATGTATATTTATATAATGCTACATTTCTGTAAAGTACCTACATGTACACTACATGTTTGCCAAACTATCATAATAAATAAATTCATTCATATAAAATCATACTTTTTAAAATTTGATATTTTACTTGATATCAGTGTGGCTGATATCAAGTAAAAGTAACTGCAGTACCTATGGTTACCATGGTACATTTTTGTAAAGGGTAGTTTCACACGGTCACATCGTGTGTGTGTGTGTGTGTGTGTGTGTGCGTGTGTGCGCACAGGTTTGTTTTTATGGTTTATGGGGACTCTCCATAGGGGTAATGGTTTTTATACTGTACAAACCATATTTTCTATTGCCCTACACCAACCCTACCCCTAAACCTACCCCTCACAGGAACCTTTCTGCATTTTTAGATTTTCAAAAAACTCATTCTGAATTATTTATAAGCCTTTTGAATTACTGGGACACTGAAAATGTCCTCATAAATCACCTTCTCGTTTTAATACCTATGTCATACCCATGTTATTATACAAATGTGTGTCCTCAAACCACATAAACGTGTGTGTGTGTGTGTGTGTGTGTGCCCACACAGTCACACACACGCGCGCGCGCGCAAGGGGAGAGAAAGCGCGGCTGCAGATCAGACTCTTTGTTATTTTACACACTCTGTCACTGATCACCACAGACCTCAAATCACACGAGAGCTGAGATGTCGCCGATCCCCGCCATCTGACAGGAGTGTCTTGTCTCGCGCTGCTCGCTGTAAGATCGTGAGGTGTGTGTTGCATGTTTATTTGGATACGCTGGTGTAAGATCGAGTGCGCTGTATGGTGCGTCTGCCATCCGGACTCACACCGCTAGCTCGCTAGCATCAGGCTAGCTGAAAATTATCAAAACATAAGTGACTGAGGAGGAATAAAATCCCGTTTCCATGGACAACACGTCCATCATAACCCAGGTAGCAAATCCAAAGGAGGAAGAGATTATTTCTTCTTGTCAAGAAAAAGGTAAGGCGAGTGGCTGCTGTTTATTTGACTTAATGTTGGATGTTTTTTTTTTGACAGCGGAATCACTGCGGCTTTGCTGCTGATGCTCTTAAGATTTGATTAATCTATACGATTTCAAAGACTAATGATTATTTTCTATAATATTAAAGACGTGAATTTTATAACAATAATTTTTCTTATTATAATTATTATTATGACTATTATTAATATTATGTTTTGTTATTGAAGTATTAATTGAATTGTTATTGTTGTGTATATATATATATATATATATATATATATAGTTACATATTGTTATATATTGTTATATTACACAATTTTGCTTCATGTTTTATTGGAAATCAAGACTAAAATATTGAAAAAGAAATTGATTGATTTTTATAGTGTATGTTTGCCAGCTCCTGAATGAATCTCAAAACAAGTGTTTCCAGCCTGCTGCCTTCTGTTCATGGTATTAAGCAACAATGTGTTTGACATGAATGCACTGTACTTGATCACAGTTATTTTCCTAAGCATCAGAGCAAACAATCTTAATGCCTGTGCTAGAGCCCTGTTAAGCGGATCCAATTATTTAGTTCCACTGAACCTGAAATCAAAACATTGTGAACTGGCGTTGTCATTCTTGGTGTTGTGGTGGTTTGGTATCCAGCATGTTTTCTGTTCAGATATGTACAGTATAGAGGTATATGGTCACTCCTGATGTAGTAATGAAGTTTGTTTATTATGAATATGAATGTATTTTTTAGGGAAGCGCCGATCCGGTATTCATATCGGGTATCGGCTCCGATAGTGCCATTTTTCTCGGATCGGGTATCGGTCAGAGAGGGCCGATCCAAATCCGAGATTTTTATATTTTTTTTCTTCGATTGTGCAAATTATTCTGTGTTACTTCTGAAGCCATACGATAACTTAATGTGCGCTACATATGAATATTTAAGTCCATGCGAAAGATTATCAGTTCCACACACAGAGATATATAAATTCTACATTTATTTAAATGAGGGAAAAAAACTTCACTGGTATCGGATCGGTATTGGCCAATACCGAACCCTAGGTATCGGAATCGGTATCGGAGGCGAAAAAGGCGGATCGGAGCATCCCTAGTATTTTTCCTGGTTTATGTATCAATTTCTGCATGACAAATCAAGCATTATTGTACAGGTCAGGAGTGTTGATGGTTTTCTCTCTTACTGTGGATGAAAGAATCCGATTAACCGCTTCTAAATATTTAATGATGTAGTAAACAGTGTGTTTTACTGTAATACATCATCAAAGCATTTTAATTTTAAACCATCGCTTCTGGCCAAAATACCAGTCTGCTTCCTCCAGTGAAAAAGACCATCCCCTGTTGTCCTCTCACATCAAAATCCACCGACATATTTGTTTAGAACTGTTTTGGACTTTTTTAAACACTTGGCTTGTAAACAGTGTTTGATCTGTGCATATTTCACTCCTGATTCAGACAAGACAACTTTTTCACTGGAGAAAGCAATATTATGGATAGAGGACACATATTTTAGCCTGAAACAACAGTTTGAAGTTATAAACGTCGATGGATTCTTTCATTTCACAAGAAGTTAATTGATAGACTGGAGTCATGTTGAGTACTTGTGGATTATTTGTGATGTTTTTAGCAGCTGTTTTAACTCATTTTGACGGCACCCATTCACTGCAGAGAATCCAGTTGTTAGCAACTGATGTAATGCTAAATTTCTCCAAATCTGTTCTGATAAAACTCAGATCAAACTCAGATTAACAGTGCTGCATGTTCGTTTTTATGTTCCTTTTTTGTGTTATTTGTCTCAGTTGATTTTCCCTTTAGATTTTGCAGAACTTCTAAACTATATATTTTACTCAATAAAGTGAGTTTGCCCAGCAAATCAATATCTCCTCCAGCCTGGCACTTTTCCCAAGTGCTCTTGACACATTTTGAGTTGTTGTGGTCACCATCTGAAGCCTAATGCTGTTAAATCCCTGCTTTGTCCGGTGTGTTAGTTGATTGAAACAATGTGGAATCAAATTCAAATTGAATTCCAGAGCACTTCCATGGATCACGCGGAAAACAAACTCCTACTTATACAGTTATCAGTGGCTTTTTATAATTGCTTCTTCGTTTAAAGGGGTCCAAACAAAGTAGTTTCGCTTTCACAACGAAGCACACAGCGCCTTCACGACATGGCGGCGGCAACAACAATACTACAGCGAGAATAAAAGTTACGCCTTCTTTCTTTGCGTGAACATTTGGGCGGCGTTATGCAAATCTTCCCACATAGTGACGTAGGTATGTGGGGGCGTGTTCGAACGAGCCATTTTAGGTAGGTGTGGCTGACTGTTAACTTTTATAAAGAATTTCTCTTTGGATTTGAGACTTTAGTCTTTGCAACTTTACAGATCTTCTTTATGCACCAAGAGCTTGTAACACTCCAAAGAGAAATCGCATCATATGACCCCTTTAACTAGTTCTCAAGAGAGCGTT
The DNA here is from genome assembly GCF_001515645.1 of Sinocyclocheilus grahami. Taxonomy (NCBI): domain Eukaryota; kingdom Metazoa; phylum Chordata; class Actinopteri; order Cypriniformes; family Cyprinidae; genus Sinocyclocheilus; species Sinocyclocheilus grahami. Next base: position 1,073,391 of record NW_015505244.1, on the reverse strand, counting down.
TAGCCCCGTTGAGGTCTTGTGCCTGCTTACACTCTTAAAAATAAAGGTGCTTCAAAAGGTTTTTCAAGCGATGCCATAGAAGAACCATTTTTGGTTCCACAAAGAACCATTCAGTCAAAGGTTATTTAAAGAACCATCTCTTTCTTACCTTTTTATAATCTGAAGAACCTTCTTTCACCACAAAGAACCCTTTGTGAAACAGAAAGGTTCTTCAGATGTTAAAGGTTCTTTATGGAACCATTTATGGCGCTTTTCCACTGCATGGTACAGCTCGGTACGGTTCACTTTTGGGGGGTTTTCCACTGGGTACGGTACCTGGTACTTTTTTTAGTATCCCCTCAGTTGAGGTTCCAAGTGAACCGTACCGTTACCAAAACGTGACGTGTAAACTCTGCTGATCACGGATTGGCCGGAGAGAATCGTCGCTACCTGCGTCACTGAACTTGCGCCACAAACACAACAGAACTGCTAGATTTAAATCAGCACAGCCAGCGAAAGATCGAATACAACTGTTTTGAGCAAGCGCACTTTTTTTTAACAACCAAAAAGTGGATGTTTCGTGATCTGTTGAGGAAGTACAGACATTCCTCTCGTTGTGTGAAACGGAGCGGATCCAGCGAGAGCTTGATAGGGCGATGCGGAATGAAAAAGTTTTTCAGGAGTCGCGGCAGTAGAGGCGGCGCAACTATAACGACATGTGAATAATCCCGCACACTCTACAGCGATACTAAACTGCAGTGGAAACGCAAACCGAGCCGTGCCGTACTGAGCCGTCAGCTACTGTTTTGTTATTAGTTTAAGTATTTGCTATTGACTGTTCAAATGCAGAGTTTTGCGCATCATGTGTGTGTGTGTGTGTGTGTGTGTGAGAGAGAGAGAGA
>NW_015505244.1:1002160-1072345 GCF_001515645.1 Sinocyclocheilus grahami | reverse complement strand
CTGTGTGTTTCTAGGTGAAAGCAAAAGCACTTTATTTGGCCTTCCGAAAGTAGATGCATTTAGGAATCTTTAAGATTACTTACAACAGAACAGCAATGCATTTTATGGACGACCGTTTCGTGAACCTAGGAGAGGAGGTCATTCTGACTTTGCTATGACAATCTGGCCCTTCTGAATCAGCTACTGTTTTGTTATTAGTTTAAGTATTTGCTATTGACTGTTCAAATGCAGAGTTTTGCGCATCATGTGTGTGTGTGTGTGTGTGTGTGTGAGAGAGAGAGAGAGACAGAGCGAGCGAATTTGAATTTGAGAGAGGTAGAGCGCGAGCGAGAGAGAGAGAGAGAGAGGAGCGAGATGGTAAAGGGCGTTACATTTCCGACGAGTGCTTGCGGTGTTCGGCCAATCACAATGCACTGGGTCAGCTGGCCAATTAGAGCAGACTGCGCTTGTCGGAAGGAGGGACTTTGTAGAAAACGAAGCGTTTGAGAGAGGCGGGGCATAGATGACCTACACTAATGTACAGTATTTGAAAAATAATGTGTTTTTTGAACATTAAAGCATGTCAACATATTCTGTTACACCAAATACACAAAATAATGATCTTTAAAAAAGCATCATATGACCCCTTTAAGGAAGGAATTTTATATCACTGTTCAATAAATTTTGGTGGCCCGACTGGAAAACACAATAGCCTGCTGCTTGATGCAACAAGAACATGGCCAAGAACTCCCATCGCCACTGCAGCTTTTGATATTCAGAGCTTTCTGTGGGATTACATTTAAAGAATCTCATTAAAAGATGCCACTGTCTCCTAGCTACAACTAAAAGGGATAATGAAGCATAGCTTTTGAGGTTTTTCATGCAGAAACGCAACCTCCCCTTTCCAAAATGAATCTTTGCACACCCGTCCCCTCATATGGTGTAAAGCTTCCCTAACCCAGTGGCCTTGGATGTTGGCCACACTTGCTAAATATTTCAAAGCCAGATGGGGCTATTTTCAGAAACCTATCGGTTTCATTGTAAGCACAGAAGCGTCTGACAAATGCATGTCGTGTTTTGAGTGCGGTGCTGGTGTTGGTGCTTATGTTGAACTTCCTACCTTGTAAGCATGTAATAATTATGACAACATAAAGCACTGACAAATAAGCCTGGTGTAAACGTTAATATGAAAGTCAGTAACAAATCACACAAACTAAAGTAGATTGCAGAAATATAAAAACAAATCTGTTGCTTTACCACACTACTTTGGTAATTCAAAGTCACTGTAATAAACACATGTAAACATGTGGAGTGCACTTTTTAAACACTGTCTGTTAACTTTAGAAATTGTTTTGGTCGCGCCCCCCTTTAAACCTATAAAATAATCTGCCCTCCCCTTTCCCGAATAGCCATCCCACCTCAGACTACCAAATAATTTCACTAAACATTATAAAAATGTTATGCTTTTTTAATTTAAAAAAACCTACAGGGAAAAAAACACCTGCATCACTTGAAACATTGAAAAATAGCATAGAGAGAATAACTGTTATTTTTATTATTCTTAATGTCACCAACGACATTAAACACTGTGTCTACACTGGACACGAGCGGCAAAATACAGTAGAACCCAACCCATTATAATCAGTGACGCTGTGTACACTGGATGTGGTGCGACACGACACAACAAAACCCGACATTAAACTGATGTCTTGTTCTATTTATGACGTACTGACACAAAGTTAAAATGATTTGTAATGGTCGCTTTGTCGCGTCCAGTGCAGAGACAACTGTAGCGTCGGTATAGACACAGTTAGTGAAGCCGAGAGCAAGATATGCCTCATCATATTTTCTGCATTTAGCTTTTGAATGACCAGCACCTGCCTAGGTCTGTGTGACTTCATCTATGGCTTTTCTCTTCCCTTTCACAAACCAATCCATCTCCCATTCTAAGTTACGTCCTTTGGCTGTTTACTGTTTTATTTCTTTTCTTTTTCTGCTGATGGAGTATGTTTGAAATACGTTCATTATATACGCTTTCAAATATTTCCGCGTGTAACGTTAGCGTGCCAGGGTTGCCACAACAAAACCCACCCAATTGCTACTCAAAACTTTCCCAATCCATTTCGAGGGGGGTCTACCGGTAAAAAACGCGTTCCAGGGGGTAAAATACACGTTTTTTGGAGGGGATCCCCAAACTGCGGACTTGGCAACACTATAGCGTGCCAACTTGATGCTTCCTCTGAAGACTGCTTAGATGTGTTCGACTTGAAGCAGCGCTGCTTTGACCGATTGGTGTGTGTCATCAAAGTACTGCGAGAGCTATAAGAGAGCGGACGTCTCCTTATGCTTTCTCTTGCCATACTTTGATGTCATACACCGATCGATCTTGAAGTCGAACACATCTCTTTACTCTCGCATACGTGTCACATGACGAAGGTGATATCGCAGCCTCTGTGACTGAAAAATCAAGTTTTTTCATATCGCGATATTATCGCAAATGCAATTAATCGTTCAGCCCTAGCATCCAGTCTGTTTGGTTTATGGGGCTTGTTACATTATGGTTTATTAGCTTTTGCAGATTTTTGCAAATTTAGCAAAGGGTCATGATGGAGCATGATGATGGCACATCATTTATTTAGATTTTTTTTTCCATATATAGGGATGTGCCAATATTAAAATTCTATACTATTTTGTCCACAAAAAAAAAAACTAAACTAAAACAAAGTAAAATTACTCATTTTAAATGCTACAAATTATAATGTACAGTATGAAAAATAAATAGTTTACATTTAACTGTATTATTAAATTGATTGGTTTTAAAGATTAACTAATATAATTTAAATGTAAAAATATGGGAAATTATAATGCCCAATAAAACAAAAAATGTAATAAAACTTTAATATTGGCCTATGATCAAAATCACACATCCCTACTCTTATAAATCTCTTATGCTACAGTAAAAACAGTAATATTGTGAAATATTATTATGCTTATTTGGAGCTCAAGAAACATTTCTTCTTATTATCAGTGTTAAAAACAGTTGTGCTGTTTGTGTAAACCGTGAAACATTTTTTTCAGAATTTTTTGATAAATGGGAAGTTTAAAAGAACATCATTTTTTATGAAATAGACATTTTTGTAACATTATAAATGTCTTTACTGTCACTTTTAATTGATTTAATTAATCCTTTGTGAATAAAAGTATAACAAATTATATAAATAGAATAGTTTTATTTAATTATATATTATAAACACTCTCAGAAATGTTGCATCTTTAATTCCGCTTCTATAAAGCATCAGCGCTAAGTCTTAGACATTCATATGGATGTCTATGATAAATTTAGGTGAGTTTCATGACAGTGAGATGCCCACATCATTGAGGAGACATTCTATAAGGACGTCTCTGGCTTCTCCCAACATGCTCTGCTCTCTATAAATAGCCTTTTGGTACACGATGTGCTAATAGAGTTCAGAAGGAAGATTTTTCTCCGGCACTTGAAGGCTGTTCTGAGGCTATGGCATGCCCTCATGGGATGGGGTTGAATTGAATCAAATGCACTGCAGTGCTTGATGCCTTGGTGTTGCGTTGCAGCCAGACTGGCCAGCTTTGCTCTAATAAGTCTTTACTTTGTCATGTATCATTGGATGAGCCGTTTACCTTAATCAGATTAGGAAGCGTCTGAGCATGGATGTTTATCCCCATACAGCTCACGCCACCTGTCAATTAGAAGCTGCCTGGCACCTCCTACAAGATCATATTTCACAGAGGAAGAGCCACCAACGCTGTGGTCCTTATGCAATGTGGAATTGTCACCTTGCTCAATGGCAAAAGAACATACAGATATATTATTTTTGCTTCACTTCCTAATCTGACAGTTTAGATATTAGCACAATTAGTTCTCAGTGTTAGTTCCTGCAGAAATATTAAATAAATGTGCTCTATACTAAAACTGGAAGATCTTCGAGGCTTGGAGAAGGTGTTGAGTCTGGTAAAAATCATGCAGGAGCTTGAGGCACTTGTAAGAAACGGTCCGTACTAAAGATCAGGCCCTCTGTCAAAGACCTCAAGGGTCTTTAGTTCTCTTTTAAAGACACTTTTTCTCTCTGTAATTGGTAAGATCATCTCAGAAGACTTCATCACTGAATGCTCAGTGAATTTGTGGCTTCTGGAAAGCTGCATGAAGATGTTGAAGGGAAACTGAGGAGATGAAATACTCTTGGCGGTCTGGCCAGCCAGAAGCCATCAGAGTCAGATAGAGTGGGTGAGCTTCTCTTCCGCTTGTGTAATGATACCCACTGGCACCCTCCTGAGTTCTTCATTTGATGGCGCTGAGTGTGTGTTTATGTGTTGGTGTATGTTATGTTAGTGTGAATTACTATGTCCCTCTCAGTCTTTCAGTATTTAGCATCTTAACCAGACTTTGAGAGCAGCAGTAACAAATTTGTATGTTTGTGCTCGCTGTGTTATTTAAGCAGCAGATCTCTTGTGTGTTGTTCGAGCTTTGCTTCTGGTTTGTTTTGGACTGAATGTTCATCGACATTCCAGCAATAGTGCAGAGAAGGCATTCAGTGCCAGAAATAATAGCTACTGTATTTTCTTTAACATTTATTTTTCTATCACAAACGTATTAATTAATAATGTAATTGTTTTTATTTAATTAATAATATATATATTTTTTTTTTGTTAAAATTTTTTTATAGTTAATATTTTCATTTATTAATCTTATTATTTTTTATTGATGGTTCAATTTGGTGTTTGCAAACAGTGATTAAATTTTTTGTGGGCGGAGTCTATCTGGTGGCAGAAAATGACAGTTTTAAAGTAGCGGTCTATGGAAGCCATGGAATAAAAGTATAAAAAAAGTTAATAAAAAAAGGTAATTTCTGACTTTTTTTCTTGCAATTCTGAGATTATATTTCACAATTCTGATCAGAATCATAAGTTTATACCCCACACTTGGCTTTTTTCCTTCTCAGAATTGACAAAATTGCAATTGTTGAGTTAAATTGAGTTATAAAGTCCGAACTAAGAGATATAAACTTGCATTTGCGAGAAAAAAAGTCAGAATTGTGAGATAAAATAGGTAAATGTTATAGGTTTAAATAGTAGTCTATTTCATGCTGTAACTGCAGGGCTAATACAATATGTCGCCTATGAACTGCATGCATATGTGAATATTATGTAGACCTATTGTTTAAATCAAATTTATGCTTTAAAAATAGCAGGTTTCATCCATAGTCTTTTCGTTTAAACGTCTGCGTTTAGCTTCAAATGGTGTCTTTGACAGTATTCTATAAAAATTATTTGCATTCCAATTCTGACATCCAAAAGCACAACATGAAATCTTTTCTATTATTCTATGGATTTTACCCATTTCCCTCCACTTGCTCCCAGTGTTTTTCTACCACCACAATGCACACGCAGCTGCATGTGACGTAACTGTGACATCTACTCCAAATCGGTCTATAGCTGGAAATAATACTAAGGGTGCTTTCACACCTGTAGATTGATTGCTTTGTTCCGAAACGGGATTAAAATTATTACAATGTTGCTTTTTATTCTTGGTGCGGTTCGCTTTCACACGGCAAAGTTTCTAAATGGACCAAATGTGTTAATACAAGTCACGCGCGAGTAAACTGTTGTCTCATTGGTCAAAGTTCCACGGTTTATTTTCCGGGATTCCACTTAGCTGTCACGGCTGTCATCCGTCAGGATGGAACAACAACAGCTTCTTTTTTTTTGTAGCTGTCCTTATATTAATTTATCATTTTGAGCAGGAGTCCAGGATTCATCGGGAAAACATTTTTAAAATGCACCTACTAGGAAGAAGAGCAATAAGACCGCATTATAAAATTAAAAAGTGCGCTTTTTTATTTTGAATGGCGAAGACGTGCTCACACACAGACATTCACAGGTTAATTTTGAAGTATTAGCAAAACAACAAAGCTAATGCTTTTCACTGAACTTACGTATTTAACCATTATACATTGTGATATAGCCTGGTTCGTTGGTCCGTTGGATCGGATTGCTTTCTCACTACAACCGAACCGCTCCAGAGTTCGTTTTCAATCGAGCCGAGACCACCTCGTTCAGGCGATCTCGGACCGATTGTTTTGGCACGGATCCGAGCGCGATTGCCGTGTTCACACATGCCCAAACGAACCGAGCTAAGGGGGGAAACGCACCAGGTTCCGAAACAACGAGCCATGTGTGAAAGCACCCTAAAATGTAACTCCATAAAACTTTATAGGAATATCACACAATTTTTCTTCCATGTTTTAATTTTATCAGGGAATCTCTGTTGTGCAGCAGTTTTCATTTGATTACATTTGAAAAGATTAATAAAGTTAATTAAATTAATTAATTAAATTGTTAATGTTTTATATCTTCATTTTTCACAGAATAAAATAATGAATTTAATATGGATCCAGAAAAAATAAAACCGATTTCAATGGTCCCAAAAAGTAGGGCTGTGCAATTATTTGAAATTCAGTTTCGATTTCGATTTCGGCCTCCAACTTATGAAAATACAGTAATCGAGACAAAACGATTATTGCGCCCCATTCCGCCCCCTTTTCAGCAGTGCCCGTTCGTTCCTTCATAAAAGCCCAATTTCACACGCAAATCAGTAAAATCATATAACGAGACTTTTGCAAAATGGGACGTGCTTGATTTATGTTGATTAGATTTATTTATGTTTTTAAAAGCGTGAAAGAACTTGCGCTTCCTCATAGTGTTGTCACGGTACCAAAATTACCGCAAAACAAAAAATCATGCTAATTAAAAAATGTGACTATACTTTCATTTAATCCAAACTGTGTACATATTTAATTTGAAAGGGCTTTTAAAACATTCTAGAGTTATTCAGCCAAGAATAACAACTAACTAAGTTAACTAAAAAACAAAAAGCCCATAACTGCTTTTATGACTGATATGACACAGTCAATGTTAACCATTTGTACATTCTCTAACACGCATATTTTAGATTCACAATTCATTTAAAAGCCTCTGGTGTGTAAAAATAGTAAATATCATCATGTCCTCCTGTTTTTTTAACTCTAATAAAAGTTATAGGAGCATTAAAGGGGTCATATGATGCGATTTTTCCTTTCTCTTTGGAGTGTTACAAGCTCTTGGTGCATAAAGAAGATCTGTAAAGTTGCAAAGACTGAAGTCTCAGATCCAAAGAGATATTCTTTATAAAAGTTAAGAGTCAACCACGCCTACCTAAAACGGCTCGTTCTAACACACCTCCACATGTTTAACATTGCTTTATATTCTGAAATGTAAAATAAATATTTAATAAAATTAATATAAAACATACATTTGTAAATGCACCAGTGTGCAGGCATTTTTAGTGTTTTATACATAAGATAAGATACAGTAAGAACATGAACAAAGAAACAAAGTAAAACAAACTGACAAATACAATAAAACAAATATACAAATGAAATGAAATAAACAGTGCTGTCATTTTTCCATGAAATTCTACTAACATTACTGTTCAGGTAAGTAATAGCCTACAAAATAAATCTAAAAGTAATCAAATGTAAATGAACACTGCATAGTTTTCAGTGTATCTATTGAGAGATTAATGCTTATTAAAGCTATAACGTTATTCAGATTAAGAGCAGATTTGCATTTTGATGGCCCAAGTGCCAGTCTGTCACTTTAAGACAATATATTGACACACATCGGATTTTCTCCCAACTGTTGTCCTCCACTTAAAATCCCCCTGTAGTGAAAATCAAGTTTTTTATGTTGGTGATGTTTTTAATATGCTTTTAGACAAACCATGTGCCAATCTATTAATCAACACCATTGCTGTGTATTTTCTCCTTAAAACTGTAGTTTCCCAAAGGCTGACCCAGAAATATGGTTTGAAACAGCCCTTGGTTTGCTACGTCACAAACCAATAACCAATCACATCAAGGCATTGATTCCTATCACTAGCATGCAAAATATACCAATACCAGCACAAAACCAAAAATAAATCAGAGCAAAAAACCCATGAAGCTGTGGTTTAATGTGAATTTAGAACCACTAACTTGCATTATAACCCGTGGCAACAGTGTAAAAGTAGCCCGGAGTACTTCACATGCGTATGCTCGCGGGCGCGAGTCTTCAAGGCATTTTAGGACACATCGTCAACTAAGTAACTTTAACGAATGTTACAGTATTCACTGTAGTTGTCCGCTAGTAAAAACATAGTTTTATCAGTCATTATCTGTGTATATGCCATTGTTTATCGGTTACTAGAGTTCAGTGGATCAGGAGGCGGAACTAATTTGCATATTCATAGATCCGCGTATAGTAAATGAGGCAAGGGTGTAGAGTTACATTCAAGCTATTTTAAGGCATGAGAAAATTATTTTCACAAGAAAAAACATTTAAATATGTCATTTTGATGATCAAAGATAAGTTTTAAGGGATAAAATATTTGACTACGGGGGACTTTAAGACATAAACTGTGTTTAAGTAAATACTCTCCAAGCCGGCCATTTTGACATATTTTTGTGTGTATTTGATCGATTGGACATGCACCTGAAGCTCTCCGTTTTGGAGCGCGGAGCGGGCTCACTTTTCAGCCTGAGGAACAGCATCTCTTGTGCGGATTGTGCTTTCAAAGTTTTATTATCAAACATGTCCCGCAATTTAGCAACAGTAAAGACAGCATCTTACAACAATCACCGATTGATCGGATTTCTAAAGTTTGGGTTTTAGGGAGGAACGAATGTGCACCGCTGTGAAGGGAAAGAAGTTGCGCAATACGAAATTAAATATCATAATTTAATCATACGCAATATCATAATTAAACAGGGCTTTCATGTTGCGCATGCTGAAGCTCCTCTGCGTGGATGCGATCTCGCTGCTGAATTGCGAGTAGCAAAAATGCATCATAGACAAATGTTTGATAAACAGCTGGCGACTCTGGTGAGATAGAATTTGCAAGATAATGTATATAAAGCAATAATAAATGTATGTGTGTTTTATCAATTTTTCCAGTACCGATAGCAGAACCGTTAACGTCAGAGCTTATTGATACTCCGGTCTTTCATAATTTAGCCCCGGGACCAATTATAAATACTGTAACTTTGATTCTCGCTGTAGTATTGTTGTTGCCGTGTGTTTCGTTGTGAAAGCGAAACTACTTTGTTTGCCCTTCCAAAAGAGGAGGATATCCGCTTCATCATGCCTAGAGCTGATCCGTGCTGGTCGCTGAGGAAATACATCAACCTCGTGCTGTGGATCGCCGGATTGGCTTTCACCATGGACGAAGCGGAGTCCAGCCCGGGGTCGTCACATGTGGTTGCCGCAAGCCCGCCGGCCGCGCCGTTCACTCTAGCCGCCGGCCTCCGTTCACTCTAGCCCGCTGTGTGCTTCGTTGTGAAAGGGAAACTACTTTGTTTGGCCTTACAAAAGAGGACACAACTAGAAATCAGTGGTTAAATTGTATTTACAACACTGTTCCAGAACAGTTCAACCCAAATATTCAGATGTGTGCAGCACATTTTATGGAGGACTGTTTCCTGGGAGAGTAGACTACACTGTAAAAAAAATTCAGTAAAATTTACGGTAAAAAACGGCAGCTGTGGTTGCCGGAATTTTACAGTAAAAAATACGGTAGCAACATTTTAGGTTTTACGATTTTAACTTAAATTTACAGTTCAATACTGTAATTGAATTAACTGAAATAATGTTAATATACCAACCTATTGCAGTACTGAAATCTGTTTTGTTCCTTTAAACGCGAGTTTTGAGCAGTGTAGAGTAGCACTTGTTGTTTGTCATTTCTCTGATCTCAAATGCAGACATGGTTTTATGTTTACACGGCGCGATGCAACGCAACGCATAAAAACAGTATAAATCATTATAATCCGTAATTATGTCCCCACTGGATGCAACAAATGCCTCGTTTATAATGGGTTTTAATGTTTTTGTCTCTTCGCTCTGGCCGGGACACGGCATCACAATATGGTAAGGGGTGTAACATTTCCGTCACACGCTTGAGGTATTAGAAGCATAGAGGAGAAACAATAATGTACAGTATGTGGAAAATAATATGTTTTTTTAACCTTAAACCGCATAAACACATTTCATTACACCAAATACACAAAATAATGTTCCTTTTAGCAACATCATATGACCTCTATAAATAGTTAATAAGAAACTTAATTCTAATGATCATTATATTAGCGTTAGCCACGCTTATGCTAATGATGAACTACACTAATAACAGCGATGTTCATTTCAATCCGACATTCAAATTAAAATACTGAATAATATTCATAATAGAAGCAGTGTTTGCCACAGACTTGCACTCTATTTGTTGGGCCATATATATGCAAATTCATTATTTGGCAGCAGGAGGCGCTTGTAGAGCGGGAGAGAAAGAGATGTTTCCTCATTTTGAGGTCGCCATGTCTCAGTGCTTTTATGAAGAGAGCGCATCTGCGCACCTTTCGGATAGCGCATCAAGAACCGAGTTGACCGGGTACTCGGTACCACCGGTACTTAAAAACACTGAGTACCGTAACGGTTTCATTTTTTTAGTACCGACTTGGTACTGAAGTACCGGGTCTTTTGACAACATTTCTTCCTCGGGAACATTACTGTGTATGCGCTCAGAGACGGAATACAACACGGACATGTAAAGTCATCTTTTAAACGGTGAAATACACACAAAAATATGTAAAAATGCGGTGCTTAGTGATTATTCACATAAACCCTCGTCGGTTATGTAATAAATGAATGTAAAGAGTTGAGAATGAAAATACTTGTGTAACAGTAAATTGGATCCGTGCGGCTCTTAAAGTGACAGCGGGCTATATTCCTGATGGTTTGGGGGGGTCTGACCCCCCTAAAGAAGGCTTGATCCCCCCGATGGACATCAAAACTAGATGTACGGGGGGTCAGATAGAAAGTAGGCTAGCCTACGCATAATATGGAGATTTACTTGTAAATATTAATATGTATTTCTATAGCTCTGACTGATTTTAAAAATGTAATTTTGGCAGCCCCTGAAATGGGTCGTATTGACATTACCTGAGTGGTTGAAGAATACGCTACAGCAGCGCTCATTCAAAGACATGCATTTATTGCTTGGACGGAGCAAGAACACCTGAAATGCATGCGCAGATTCAGTCGAGAGATAAAGTTTACCCTCTTCAACTTAATGCTGTTGAACTGAATTTACGGAGCAAACTATTTGCTAAAATAACCACAACATTAACAGCAACGCTAAAATACAAGCGTGTGGTAATGTTAGTCAGATGCGCATGAAAGTTGCACGTGTTACTATAACAAACACTGCTTGTTTTCTTTCAGAATCATCATTGGTGTTTAGAAAGACAAAAATAGGTTACATAAGTTTTTACCTACTGTAAAAATTAATAAAAAATTAAAAAGGTGTGAATAATTACATTTTAGACACATTGTCAGTAATTTCGTCAACAAAAATAAGGAGAACTGTTATGCATCTCTGATCAACTGAATCAATGATTCAGTGAGCCATTCATTAAGGCAGTCACTTGCTTAGTTTCTGAATGAATCAGCCATTTGAACAAATCGATTGAATGAATGACTGAATCATTCACTTATTAAGACAGGGATTTGTCACAAATTTTTTTTTTATAATTTTATATTTTACTAGCCTATTTATTTGTATTTTTGTATGTTGAATTAAAATATTTATTTCTAAAGCTACTTATATTTCTTTCTAAAGCTACTTTTTTGTAATGTCTATGCAGTGTTTTTTTTTTAAATTAACAAAATAACTATTATCTTTGATAACAACTTTATCTTTAATTAATCGGCACATGATGTGCATGTTAATTAATTAATCGTATTAATTTGAGATTATTTTGATTAATTAATTGGCACATTATGTAATTAATTAGATTTTAAAAAAACAATCACAGCCCTATTTAAAACATACGAAATACCCCCCCCAATCTTCTGACCCCCCCGATGGTCACTGTGTAATTCGCACCCTGCCCGTAAGCAACTTCCCAGACACCCTAGAAATCACAGCAATGCTCTAAAACTTCTCAGAATGCCTTAGCAACTGCATAGCAACACCCTGGCAACCATCCATAACACACTAACAATGTGACAGCAGGTTTTGTATGGTCAATCCCACTCATATTTTCGTAAGAAGATGTCAAAATCGAGGATTTGGGAGGTTTTCGTTGACAGAGACTTTGAAACATGAAAACATGATGGCAGGGTGGGATTGAAAATTTTAAATCCAGATCACCTGCATTAAATACCAACATGTGCACTACCTGCTTGGCCACATCTCTCACTAATCTACCAATTTTTTATGTTTTATTATCTAATTATCATGCTCCTTAACTTCGCTTTCACAGAGAAAATTCCCATTTTCTCTGTGAAAGGACACTTCAGAATAGAATATTTAAAGTCTAGGTCAGTAAAACAATGCCAGTCTGAATGAAATCTGAGACAGTGTCTGTTGAGTCTACAAAGTGAAGGGTGAACTACATTTAACAGTGAGCTTGTCTCCTGAGAGATGTATAAAGTGGAGCAGTAGTGCTGTAGGGGAATGTTTGTGTATAGAAACGGCATGATTACCTGCTTTCTGCAGACAGGAACCACTCCACTAACCTGAATATGACCACTGATATTCTCCGACTTCAATAACAGGGACGCCCCACCAAATTTAGATACGACAATCTGTATTCCAGTCATGAGGAATCCACCCGTCAATCCAAGCACTTTTATTTGCATAAAAATCAGCTTACAGGCACACGTCTCTTTGTCAGACTGTCATTTTTCACCAATGTGCCCTTCTTGCAACAGTCCGGAGAGATTTTGCCTGGATCAGATGCTAATGTCAGAATTAGTATGACACAGAGACAGAGCGCGAAACATATTGTGTGCAGTAGTCCTACATCTGCTATCTCCAGTCTTTTTTCTCCTTCCCACCTCATCTGCTCTGCCTCTGCTTTTCCAAAACAATGTGGGACGTGTTGAATAACAGGGTTGAATAGTCACATCTCTCATTATTTTCAGCGACTAATTCCACTGTGCTGGTCACATCCTTCGTTTCTTCAGCTGCAGTAATGTGGCCGCGGGGTCCAGAGTGGTCTTGTCAACAATGTGGTACATGGCAAACTCGCATAAGAGATGAGGTCTTTATCCACACCGATACTGTCACTACTAAGCAGTTTGGGGAAAATTTCAGATTCTTCGCTTTATGGTTTGGTGTGGGCAGTACATTTACATGTTCCCACCATACATGTTCTAATATATCAGATGTAATATTGAAAGTACAGTTTTTAAACAATGGAAATTCAATTAGTTATTTTTATCACTGTATGTCAATGAAGCGCACATTTATGATTGTCAACTAAAATTAAAACCATAAAAAATACATAATTTTAAATAAAAGAAATGTTAACTGAAATAAAATATAAAATAGTATTTCAGCTCATTGCCAAGGCAGCATTTCTCATTTTCATTTAGTTTAAGTTGAAGTACTAAAATAAACTAAACACCATAAACTATATAAACATATTTAAAAAACAAAAACTAATAAAAATGACAAATATATATATATATATATATATTAGGGGTGGAATGGTACACAAATGTCACTGTTCGGTACGTACCTCGGTTCGGGGGTCATGGTTCGATACGATTTCGGTACAACAGAAAAAAAAAACAAATCTACTATGCTCAGTTTCTTTTCATTTATTTTGAACAGACAGTAGTACAAATTACAATTTTTTTCCACCTAGATGTGAAAATACTAAATATTATTACATTATGTTATACAGTATATATAAAATCTGCAGTACATAGCCTACATACAAGGAATACATTCTTGAATTATATTTGATTTAGTTTACAGATAAACATGAGAAAAAAAAAACAGCGTGACACCTAACTTGGCCTATATACGCTGAGTTTCAGTTCATTTTTGTGACAGGCTTATTTTGTTCACAGAAAGGAAACTCAAATGGCAGAAAGCAACATCCTATTTGTTTTCTTTATTTTACAAAAGCACAATGTTTTGTTTTCATTGTAAGTGTACACAAATAAAAGCAGACCTGTATACAGTGATGCATTATTAATAAGACAATAATTGTTTAAAGTTGATTCTGCTGGTATAACTTTGATGGAGTGACCTCAAGCATTGCCGAAATGAATTGTGGGTTCATCGCGTCGCGTTGGGTCCGTTGCTCGCAGCAGAATTTTTGTAATTTGATAATCACACTAAGCCAGTTTTATGTTGATTAATACTCGTGCAGCCCTAATCTTTGCTTTTTCAGACAAATGCTTGCATTCATAAATGCAGACATCTGTTAACTACAGTTTGTGGAGTGAGGTTGAATTTGAACAGAATATACAACATTTCTTCACACTGTAGCTGGGACGGCACCGCCATGCAAACTGACTCCAGCCACATTCCTGTGGTCAGCCAGAGAATATGTTTTTAGATGGGTATGTTTGTATGCGTGCGTGTGGAGAAAACCCTGTTTGTGTTGGACGGCTGGTTGTTCAGGGGGCTGGTACATGGTACAGGCTTCATTATACTGGGCCACCTCCTGTTTGCCTCCATCTCTCCCTCAGGCGTCCTTCCCACCTGCGTATTATTAGACTGCCGTGCAGGGCAGACGATCAAAGTGGGAAAATACTAACAGCCTCAAAATGGAGGCCCAGGAGGGAGGGATCGCACAGGAACGGTGTTTTGGGAATTTGAGCGCAGAGGTTGGATCGTACCGTGTGTTATGACAGACTTTGTATTCTCAGTAGACTTAGTTACTCATTATAATAAGCCTGAACAAGCCAGAACAGTGCAATTATGTTTTAAAATACTATATAAATATGTTTAAATCACCCTCTGAGTAGCATTTCTGTGTAGAAGGTCGTTTGGCTCGTTTACATCTCGTTATGCCTCAGAGCCCAGCTTGTCAACTGACAGGTAATTATAGTTAGATAGAAAATCAGAGGGTCTAGTGCCTCTGTCTCTTTCTTTGGAGTGTCTTTGGAGACGCCCCTCAAATTAGTTTCACACAAGTACCTTACAGTCTGTTTATAGACACTTGCTCCTTGAGTGACTTGCCTTTTTTTTTCTTTTTACAAAATAACAGACAAATCAATTTATTTTATTTTTTAATTTAATTTAATTTATTAAGCTTTTTCCTAAATTCTATTTTGGACCCCTTTGTGTGACTGTTCCTTTATAATAAAGGGGCAGCAATAATTTAAAATGTGTCACCTATTCAGTCCCAACAATATCTCACATTTTGCTGAGACTTGCCAAAATGCTTTAATACAATAGACTTGCCAAGTTTACAACAAGTTGTCAGTGATTTCTCATCAAATTCACAAGAAAAAAATATCTGAGCTAATAAATTTTTTTATATTATTCATTTTAATTTTCTATACTTTTGATGTGTGTACTCGTGAAGTACTTAGGAGAAATAGAAATAAATGAGACAGTTGTGTAAACAGTTTTAAATTTAATTTAGCTTTGTTTTATTTTACTTAAATGCTTTTATTTATTTACCTATTTTTGTGTATTCATTGTGTCTAGTTGTCAACATAATACACGCTTGCCATTTTTGTTTTATTTATTTATTTACTTATATTTTTATGGGTTTTAAACTTTTAGTTAATGTTTCTTCCAAAACAGTCATACTTTTGTTTTACATGACCATTTTTTCATCGATAGGGTTTTTTCTACTTTATAAGACTGTATGTGAATGATTAGCTGTTATGATTTGTCTTTGTATGTAAAATGAGCAATGTCCCTAATATGCTTAATATTGTACACATATTGGCTTTCATATGATAAAAGGGAAGTCGTGGCCTAATGGTTAGAGAGTTGGACTCGTAACCCAAGGTTGCAGGTTCGAGTCTTGTACCGGCAGGGATTGTGGGTGGGGGGAGTGAATGTACAGCACTCTCTTCCACCTTCAATACCACGACTGAGGTGCCCTTGAGCAAGGCACCGAACCCCCAACTGCTCCCCGGGCGCACCGCAGCATAAATGGCTGCCCACTGCTCCAGGTGTGTGTTCACGGTGTGTGTGTTCACTGCTGTGTGTGTACACTTTGGATGGGTTAAATGCAGAGCACTAAATGGGTCACCATACTTGGCCACATGTCACTTCACTTCACTAAAAGACATTTGCTTTGTGACCATTTATTTTAAAAAAGCATGGCAATTCCTTTTTTTCCATAATATTTATCTCACTTTTAATGCAGCCATTTCTGAAAACAGAAGCAAGTGATAATAATGGTACTAGCCAAAGCTGGTTGTTTGGGGATCATCATAAGGACTAATGTACTTGGGCTGGACTGAGTTCTTGTCAACCTCATCAAGCCACAGGAAGCGAATTTCCTCATGGTCTGATGTGACCTTATGTGTTTTCCAATAGCAGTAATCAGACAGATGCTGTAAGCTATTACACTAATGCGTCTTCCATTATGAGATTGAAACCCGTTTGGCTCAGGGGTTTTATTTTTATTTAACCTTTATGTAAGGAGGTTAGACACGCTGAAATTTAAAAGCTTTTGGACAAGAGATACAGTACCTGGCCAAGACCATAAATGGCACAAAAAGTTTTAGAGAAACACAAACCTCACATAATTAGATCAAATACACATTCAAGTAAACTAATTTAGCCTACACATTTTATAATCATAAAATTTTATAAATATGGAGGAAGTCTATATAATATGTCTTGACATCAACTATTACATGGCTCAGGTTATAAGTGCATGAGTATAGTATTGAGTAAATGCAAGTATATGCATGATACTTTTAATACACAAAAAATATCCTTAATGCCTTTACGAGCTCAGTTTTCTCTCTTGTTAATGTATTTTAAATAAGCAGAAAGTTTGGGTTGGCCAAGGACATTTTATTTTATATTATTTTATTTTAAATTTCTTTCACCAAACCATGCCTATAAATATCTCAATAAATATATTTTTATCTTTTATAATAAGCACATAAATAGGAGACCTCAAAGTTAACATACATGGACTAAAATATCCGTTAATAGCCAACTGATTACCTGAATAATTATATTAATATTAACAAATAATAGGCTGAACTCATTTAAAATCACAAGCCAAGTTTTCCTGCTAAAAGATTTTGCTGCAGTGTACTAGTTCTTGATTTGATGAAAGTGTATAATTGGTTGATTGTTAGCACTTTAAGGTGTTACATTACTGCAACAATGAGAGCACTTGGCCCTCACGACTGACCTGGATAGCGTGAAACCCTATCTGTACTGTGCCACTTAACACAAAGCAGGACACAAGATAGCAGTATGGCTAGAAAGACAAATCTAGACCGACATCTCAGTCATCAATGATTGAGCCTTTTGTTACTCAATTTAACAGATTTTTTTTTTTTAAATACATATTTTCCAAATGTTTTGCTTGCCCCCTCTATTTTGCCAAACATCTGCTGCTGTCAGGAGCGACCTGTTCTTCCATTAACAATACCTGGCCTGCATGCCTCATTAGATCACCTATGGAGAGCCCGTTTTTGTCATCCAGTCTTTCTGTTTATTATCCAGTAATCAACTGGAGTGCAACCAAGTGATGTAGGTTTGCAGATATTCAGTATTTCTTTTCATTGTACTGTTTGTGTAGTTCCTGCAGTTACTGGGCAAAATATCATGCACATATGTGTACATAACCAGAATGTTATTGTGAGACGGGCAGATGGGTTACTTTAAAAGGAAAGCTGCTGTTTTGATTTTTTATCTGTTGTGAGTTTTGTTTTGAGTTTTGTTTTGATTTGTTTTTCCTTTATTTTGGGATCATGCAAACCTTCTGTGAATTATTTTACAATAAAGAGGACATAATATTGGTTTTGATTTGTTTTTAAAAGTTATGTTTTGTTTTATTTTAAAAAGCCTCTTTATTTTGGGATTATGTAAACCTTGTGTGACTTCTTTTACAATAAAGAGGACGTTTTGTTTTGTTTTGTTTTGTTTTGTTTTGTTGAAAAAGGCTCTTCCATTATTTTGGGACTGTACAAACCTTGGGATCATGCTGACTGTTCTTTTACAGTAAAGAGGGCATTTCTTTTATTTTATTTTATTTTACTGTGACCCTTGACGTCATGCTTATGTTCATGCACATGTACACTCAATTTTAGATCCACTGCCATCAGCTTAATCATGTCTTCCTCACATCCAGCATTTACAATGTCTGATTTGCTTCTTTTTTTTTTTACAGGGCTTTTAAAGCAGGTTGTATAACTGTACTTGAGACATATTGCTGTGCACAATGACGTGCTGTTGTATGCATTGAATGCAATCACAGAACAGCAGGCGTGCAAGCGTAGGGGGTAAAGGTGACTGAGTCGCCCATGGAGACGTGTTCTGTGTATCATAATACACAAAAGGAGCTGTTTGCACACTTGTTCGGTCATGTGAGCTGTACATAGTAACCAATAAGCAAACTCCGACCGACTGTTGTTTTTCACTCGTTACGACCTCCTTCGTGAATGTGTGCTGTATGCGAGGCAGACGGGTTTTAAGTTACAGGGCAGGGAAGGTAAAGCCCCAGATGTTTTGAACAGTTTGTTCATTGCAGTGACCAATGTGTGTGTGTGTGTGTTTTTTCTCTGTCACAGTCTCCCAGTCCAACAGCAGTTTAAAGAAACACAGGAACAGAAGTATCTTTAGTCCCTTCTTCTGCTGTTTCCGGGACTATAATGCGGAACCACCAGCCACCAACAACAAGACCTGCTCCCTCCCTCCACCTGCCGAGGAGAACAGCAGCCCTCCAAAGGTGAGGCCTCATTTATTTCTCTAACGACAGTTTTAACGGCGTGAAAATCTTCGGCAATGGATGCATGAAATTGCAGAGTTTAAGTTACTGCATTTGAATTGCTAATGTTGGTCCAGCTCAGAATAAAGTCTGAAAAATGTTCTCTCGGTTTAGCTGAGGTTTTTTTCTTGTTTGCGAGCTGCACCCGAATGCAGGCTCCGTGCATGCTGTTCCCGTGTCCACACCGCAAAGTTTTCCAGCTGTTCCGAACTCTGTGAACCCGCTGTGATGTTTACCATCCAGTTCTAGAAATGATGGGCCCGCTTCCCCTCACACACATTCTTCAATTTCCACCCACCCACATACACACACACTCTCTCTCTCTCTCTCTCTCTCTCTCACACATTCCTGAACTGGTTCTAATTCCAATAAAGTATGCGTCTTGTGTGATTGATTACTTGCTGCCCAGTTTGTTCCTTCCCCTCTTTCTTTTTCTTTTTCTTTCTTTTTCTTTCTCTCTTTCTCCCATTGGCTATGTGCACTTAATGGGGAGTACACAATCACTTAGAATGCATTGCGCCCGCTGATAGTGTTGTTTATTTGCACATGTCATCTATGCTGTTTTTAGGTTAATAAAGTAATTATGCAAAACAGGTCACCATGTTGAAAAGTAAAAAGCACAAATTAGATCTTTTTAATATCTCAGTTGTTTCTCCTAGGGAACAAAATCAAATTGAGACATTTGCTCCTGATTTTCAGATTGTTCTCCTGAGAAAAAGTCTCAAATTCAACTGAGACTAGCCAAGTCTGACTGCAGTTAATAGTCTGTGATTTCTCATCAAATTTTTGCAAGGAAAAAAAATATCTGAGCTATTTAATTTTAACATTAATTTTACATTTCTGTGGGAGAAATAAAAATACAAAAAATATAAAAAGTCAAAAATTTCAATTTTTATAAGTAATTTTAGAAGAAACGTCTGATACAAAATTGATACTTGAAGAAAACACAACCAAGAACTCAAATAAATCTCCTGAGCTGTAAAAGGGGCAAACTTTGAGCAATAAAACCTTACACTAGGATGGTGCAAACATGTCATGTACTGTAGACACATGTACACTTGGGCCTTTGTTTATTTTAATTGATTTTATTTTATTTTTTGGTTTTCCACACTTATCATGAAGACTCCAGTCCATCAGTAGCCTAATAAAAGCGGTTTTATTTTACATGGAGCGGACCACCTCAGACTGGCGCGATATTTACAAAAAATTACAAACTGCACTTTACAGTAAACACTCATGTTGTGTTATTTCAGCACATTTGTCTTGTGCCTATTGTTTAGTGTATTTTCACACTCTTTCTTGTTCTTTTTCTTTTGGTCTCTTGCACTCATCCAAACACACACACAATTGCTGGGCAGTGTACCGTGTGAAATGACCTCACTGTCCGTGGTGAAACTTTAAGCCACAGCTGTTAAGCTCCACAAACACTCATGTGTGCTGCCAAAGCAGGTACAGGCAGCTATAAATGGATCTGAATCAGATCACATTACCGCCAATGTTTGCCTGCAAATGACTTGCGATCTGCAGAGGAATGTCCTGCTATTTTACATGTGCATGCACTCTAAGCTGCCCTGTTTTAGACCCACAGACACTTTAAATGAAACCCATGTGTTTTACAGCTCTTCCAGAGAGATTCCTGGCAGGATTACGCTGTGAACAAGGATGTGATTTTTGTCAGCATGTCTGTCTGTCTTAGTCAGTCATGTAATAATAATGTACAACAGTTGTGTACATTGTGTTATTACAACACAATAATAACAGTTCGTAATCTCTGTTGTGATGTTTGCTTTCACAGTGTCGTGTTTGTTGTGCTTCTTTTTTTCTTTTTGATGATTCTCTTCCCTCCGTTTTGTTCTTTTTTCCCCTCTTTCTATCTGGTTTTTGTTCTTAGTGTGATCAGGTCCAGGTCATCCCTATTCCCAGTGTATGTATTATCTTTTTTATTTTGCCTGCATGCTTATGCATATATTTTTGTCTCTTGAGAGAAACCTGCCTGACTTCATTTTTCTGGGATGCATTAAGCTTCTACATCACTTTACATAAAGTATGCAGCATCTTGGAAAACAGCCACATATTGGGCATAAGTGACAGAAGGATTTAAACCTTGGGCTTTGAATTGATTAAACATTTTAATTTAATCAATTACATGAAGATCCTATCACTTACCTACTGTCCAAAGCAATACATTTTTCAATGACCTGCACAATCCTTCAATGCAGATGTTTTTTTTTTTTTTTTTTGCCTGCATCTACTTTCATTCATTACAAAAAACAATCCCGCACAGCTCAGATCTCATCAAAATGTTTTGATCGAAATCAGTAAATGTCTCTGGTTTTATTGTCCATATCATTGCACATTATTCTAAAGAAAAAAAACTGTTTTCATAATCTTTCATCAAAATGTAATAACTCTGCCTTTGATAATGGGTTTTCTGCTCACAAAACCTTAGTAGCATGTGTGGGGGGAAAATATTAACCATTAATATCAAAATATCATAGCCATATATGATCAAAACAGATCAAATCCACAAACTGCCCTTGATTTTTTTTTCAATTGAATATTCTATTTCACTCAAAATTCAAAATTTGTTAAGTTAAATGGATAGTTCACCCAAATTGAAAGGTCTATCATTATTTACTCACATCTTTCCAAATATGTTTTTTTCTTCTTATGTGGAGCACAAAAGTAGATATTTGGACACATTTTTTTACAGTTTTTGCCGATACTCAGTTGAGTCCTGAACAACACTGATTAGACGCCATTGACTTTCATTGTGTGTACAAAATACTTTTTTTTTTTTCCAAGATGTCTTCAATTGTTTTCCACAGAAGAGTCATACTCTTTGAAAAAATTTCATTCTGGGTGTACTATCCCTTTAATGGTTTGCAAATGCTATTTCATTTTAGGGGAGTTGGAAAATGAGCCTATTTTCAAAAATAGTGGAGTGCTCCTTTAAGCTTGGTTATAGAGTCATATGGTTAAGGTAATTGGGAGACTGGTAGTGCCGATAGTAATAAGCTGTACTTAAGGACAACAGCAGTCTCAGAAAGTCAAATCATCCCACACTGCACCTGCTAGAGGAAGAGCGTGCAGAGAGGTTTGCTGATCTGAGCCAGGTCTTCACACTGAGCCGGAGATAGGGGAGACCCAAATCCTGAAACACACTCCACCTGCCTCTGCCTGCTCAGCAAAAAGCAAGCATCCATGCTGAGCAAATCCTGGCAGGAGTTTTAATTCTCACAGTAATTGTAATCAAACCTCGGATCCGCTGGTGTTTTCTAAGATGACAGCTGGGAATGTCTCACTGCCTGCTTCCAGATCCTCCTTGCTTTGACTGGCTGACACTAATGACTGAAATTTTCAGCTGCATGTCAAGCTTTCAGTATCTTCTCTCTAATGCGTTTTGAAAGTGTCTGGATTGGGGTAAAGGTTAAGTTGGGAATTTAGTGAACCACAAACTGTTGGCTGTCATTTTTCACTCAGCGCAAACAGATTATCATAATGCAAGCAAGTGATAAATCTTAAAGCGTTTGAAAGCCATGAAATGAATCCTGGGATTGGCTGATACAGCATGAGGCTTCAGTTATGGTTAAAGCATTTTTCGAAAACCATGAAGTCTTCAGAGTTATAATGTAATGATGTAATTGCATGTACTCATGGAGCATGCATAATTTTGACCATCTGTGTGGTCTTGTTTGTGTATCCATGTGGGGACCGAATGTTCCCTCAGTGATAGCAAAACCCGAAAAACCAATACCAATATATTTTATTCATTAGTGAATATTGGATATTTAACAGTGAATGCTCATTTCCCCTATTTTTTATATTTAAAGTACCTTTGCTGTCATCTAACACTCACTTAATCTTTAATCACTAATAAATTAAAGTTAATTTTTAAAAACTAATAGTTTAATAACACTGTCAAACAAACAATCTTTAGCAAATCTCAAAATAAATATGTTTTTAAAATTGTACATTATTATGTTGCAATGCCTTGAAAGTAATAGTTCACCCAAGATTAAAAAAATATATACTGATTATTTAGAGCTAGGTCATCCAAGATGTATATGTATATTTGTTCTGGCTGAAAAGAAATTAAGGTTTTGGAGGAAAACTTTCAAGGAATTTTTCCCATCTAATGCAAGGGAACATTCTTGATGGTCCCAAAATCCATATTTTTGCAGCTTCAGAGTAATCCATACGATCCCAGAGTCCTCTCTAATGAAACGATCGGTCGTTTGCAGATAAAAAACATATACTTTTATTTATTTAGACAAAATGGTCATGAATTTTAATATCAGCCATTTATCAGTTATTAGTCGCAACATAAAATAATTTTTGTTTAATGCAAACTATGAACAGCTTTAAGTTGTCTAAGTTGATACAAAAAATGCCGTCTTCCTCTTTAAAAACAGTAGGGACTGTGATATAAAATATTTGTGTGTGTGTGCTTATGTGTGGACAGTGTTGAAGAGTGCATCCATTTTCTAGCACTTGCACTGATATTAAGGTCATACGCTGAGACTCACTTTATAGGCTATAGGTTTAT
This sequence comes from Sinocyclocheilus grahami, assembly GCF_001515645.1. Classification (NCBI taxonomy): domain Eukaryota; kingdom Metazoa; phylum Chordata; class Actinopteri; order Cypriniformes; family Cyprinidae; genus Sinocyclocheilus; species Sinocyclocheilus grahami. Next base: position 1,048,990 of record NW_015505244.1, on the reverse strand, counting down.
TCCATGTTTGACACATCACACTTTATATACTTAAAGTACATATTGGAGTAATTATGAATTACATTAATAATTAATTAAACTTTAATGTAGTTTAATGTTATTAGATTTGCAAATAGTTATTCAAACCAGATGAGGTGGAAATATCGTCAGTGAAAGGTCATGGAGAACTCCAGCAGATTCACTCTGGCACAGATAAATCATCCAGCCCATGCACTGTCCTCTATGACCTTTCCTCCACGCTCATGGTGAAATGCACATGTAAAGAATATTCGGCATATTACTGTCACGAATGTACGTACAGTGGGTATCGATAAGAATCACCCCCTTTTAAAATAATCACATTTTGTTGCTTTGCAGCCTGAAATGAAGATGAACACAGTTTTTGTTTTATTCAGCTGTTTTTACGCAGTGCAACTTATAACATCCAAGTGAAAGATATAACACCAACATGTCAGACATTAAAAAAAACAGAATCTATGAGTTGGGATCACCCCCCTCCTAAAAATGACTTGTAAACTCTGTTATTAAGAAGTGGAAGGTATTTGGTACAAATTTAATTATTTGGCCTCAACACCAAACGATATGTCTGGTGGAAATCCAATACAGCTTACCATCCAAATAACAGCATTCCTCCAGTAAAGCATGGAGGTTCTAATATCCTGTTATGGGGTGTTTCTCTGCAGCAGGGACTGGAGCACTTGTCAGGATAGAAGAAAAATGGATGGGGAAAAATCTGTCAAATTCTTGAGGAAAACCTGCTGCCCTCTGCCAGAAAGTTGTCAGTGAGAAGAAGGTTTACCTTCCAACATGACAATGACCCAAAGCACACAGCAAAACTGAGCACACAGTGGCTGAAGGAGAAAAGGGTGAATGTCCTTACAAGGCCTAGTCAGAGCCCAGACTTAAACCTCATTCAAAATCTGTGGAATGACTTGAAGACTGCAGTCCACAAACACTCACCATCAAATTTAACTGAATTGCAGTCTAGATGTGCAAAATTAGTAGAGACATATCCCAACAGACTAAAGGTTGTAATTAAAGCAAAAGGTGGTTCAACAAAATACTGACACAAGGGGGTGATCCTTTTTCTGACATGTTGGTGTAATATCTTTCACTTGGATGTTATAAGTTGCACTGAGTAAATACAGCTGGATAAAACAAAAACTGTCCGTCTTCATTTCAGGCTGCAAAGCAACAAAATGTGATTATTTTAAAGAGGGGTGTTTCTTTTCTTTACCCACTGTACATTATGCATTTCTGCATGTGCTGTGGATGACTTCGCTTGCATCTTTGGATACGTGTGAGTGTGTTTTGCTCCCATAGGCAAGTCCATCTGCCTCCCTCAGGTCAGGCTTAGTAAAGGACATCTCTTTCCCGTTACTGGCAGACCATCTACAGAGGCAGCTTGTGCTTGGCAACACGACTTGGCAGTGAAGCCAAACCAGGGGAGACAGTCACTTTAACACAAAGCTATGATCGTTGTTTCAAGGTTATCCAAAAAGATCCCGGTACATCATTTAGGATTCATTTGGGGCATTAACAGAGCAATCTCCAGTGCATGCTGTGTCTCTTTGGAGGAGGGCCTGTAGCTTTTGATGATAATTCTGAATGTCTGGCTGATATGATAAGCATGCATCTTTATCCTCCATTGAACTGCTTGTTTTCTCTCCTCTCCTCCTTGTATTCATCTGTTCTGTATTTCCTCCAGCCTCCAGCCAAATACCTCTTGCCTGAAGTCAGCATTAATGATTACGGCAAGAACTGTGTGGTCATTGACCTGGACGAGACCCTCGTGCACAGCTCCTTCAAGGTACTTCTGAATACACACACATGAACTAAAAATACTACAATTTTGTTATTATGATATTTCATATAGCAATGAATAAGCGGCATGTTGAGGCTAGTAATGACCTTTTGAAGAACGCCAAGTATTGTTAAATATTGTTTTTAAAACCTAGTTAGCTGCCTATGTAGGGAGCCTTTTACAAAATAGGCATCTTGATTATTCTACCTCCAAAGATAACTTGTTTTGGCTACATTTAGTGTCATAACTATCCTTTTCGAAGAAGGAAATCACAGAATACACAATAATCCAAGATGGTGGAGAATGCGGGCAAAATATTGAGTATGAATCTTTCATTCAAGACTGACAGAAATAGTTAAAAATAGTAATTAGAAGTAGATAATTTTAACTAGTATTTATCTGTTATGCAGTTTTATTTTCATAAGAGCAATTTCAGGAGATTCACTCCTGCACACTGGTTTTGAGTGCCCAGATGATTTATTTGAGCAACCTAAGACATGATAACAGAAGGCATTGGCAGTATTTTGAGGTTGTTGGAGTGGATTTTAAGTCCCAAATGAATTAAATCCTCTTCCGAGATTAAATGTTTATCTGGTCCCTTGAAAGTAGTGCTTCGGGGAGCCACCTGCTGAGCGCAGTGACCCACTTCTCTGCATCTTCGTTTTAGGCTGGTTTTTAGCTCTCCCTCTCTCTCACACATACACACACGGTCAAATAAACAACTATGGCCAGTTGATTACACACAATCAATCACCCCACATTTATATATCTACACACATCCTGCTTAATGCATACATGTCTTCCACAGCTGGATACATCCCCACTCACAAAAGAGAACGACAGTGACAGATACTGAATGTGTTTGCTCTAAGACTAATAACTGTGTTTTGTTAAGCCTGTCCTCCTTTAAAATGTCTGCCTGGCAGCTCCTGTTTTTGCTCAGAGAAGAGAGAAAGGCGGCGACTGAGAGAAAGAGGCCCATAGAGGGATGCATGCCTTTGTGCGCGTTCACAACCTCACATACACACACAAATACACCCAACCTGATGCCAAAACACACACCCACATACACACACATCACATTAGAAAGGTATGCTCACAGTTACACAAAAAAGATTTGACCGTGACCATACTTGAACGAGTGTTTATATATATTCTATTACTTAGAATTATTGTTTAGCATGTTCTGTCTCAATTAGCTTGATTTTGTCAGTGACGGAAGAGGGTTTCTGTTTTCGTTTCCTTTTTTTTTCATTTAAATACAGTGGCTTCAGTATTTGAACATTTAAGCAATATTAAATAGTTTGTATGTAATGCAAAGGAATTTTTAAGTTTTAGACAGACATAATACTCATTTTATAATATTGACCAAAGGTCTGTACTTCATTGTGCTAATCCTTTAAAAAATACATAAATTAACTTGAAACACTGCTTGAAATACTTGATTTTCATCTAAATTTTCTTGAATAATGACCACTAAACTGTTACCACTGACAGTAGATTTCCTACAGTATTCTAGTTTCATGTTTCTTGTAAAACTCTACACTCTCTTGTTTTACTCGCATAATAAAATTATTTAATCTCACTTCAATCTCCAAAGTCAATGTATTTTCTTATGTGGAAGCCATGTATTAAATAGGATCATGTATTAAATAGGATCATGTGCAGTCAGATGGTCAGTTTTATGCAAAAATTAAAATTTTTATAGCGTTAGCAAGACCCCTTCAAACTACAATTTATATGTTGAGTTTGGTTACACACACACACACACATATATATATATATATTTCTAGCTAATAAATATCGCTACGCCGGTGTCACAATTCACATTCATATACGTAGATCACACACTCCTCCTGCTGGCCATATGTGTAAATCAGTTGACTGTGAAAACTGATCTGAAATCAGTCCCTTCATTAAATATTTAATTCTGACAGAAATTAAATTACTAAAACATTCATAAATGTGTCCACTGTATTTATACACAAATGTTTTTACTGTTAATTGTTCTTTTTTATGTTTTATTTAGTTTTCCATAAAAAACAATTCTTAAAATAATTTGTTATTTCAAAATAATTATGAAATGCATCAGCTGTTGAATGAGCCTCCTTCTCTGCCGTCCAGTCAGAACTGAGATTCACAGAATTTCCTTGTTTTTAACAAGCCCTTGAAAAGTGCATAGAGCAAAAGTTGATTCTCCTCTCCTCTTCCTCATCTCCCTTTCCCTTTCTCTGTTTGCATTAAGACAGCTCATAGCCACCCGCTGAGTCTCTTTCATCGTCTCCCAGCACTCTACAGCACGTCTCCTCCTCTCTCTCCCTTCGCTTTCTTTAAAAGCGTATCAAGTCTCTTTTCAAAGACGTTTGCAGTTCCCAGCTCCATGCAGTCAGCTGTCAGAAACACACACGCTCAAATGCGCACACTCATGCACATACACTCCTAAAGCTCAAAGAAGTCTAATTGAAAGTCTTGACTATAGGTAGCTGTGAAGCAGTGGATGCCTCCCTCTGGCTCTCTCAGAGAACAGCTCAGCTGATACAGCTGTAACATGCTTACAGTCGCTTTCAAGCAGGCTCCTAATGCATGATTTCCTGTTTTGTGCCCGCAGCCCATCAGCAATGCTGACTTTATAGTCCCTGTGGAGATTGACGGAACAGTTCATCAGGTACCGTGCAAATAGGTTCAAATGTAGCCATGGGTAAATGTTCACACTTTGTCGGCAACGGATTACTAACAAAGCTCTCGCCCCCTTTGAATCTGGACTGTGTTTTTTTGGGCTGCAATTTCACGTAATCTTGACAAGCTGTGTCATACATTTTTAAAACCCCCCAAAAAATGTTGCGTTCCATACAAGTTAATCGACAGCATTTGTGGGATAATAAAAACAAATATTACTTTCCTTTGTTTTCTTTTTTTTTTAAATCAAGGTTTACAGTGAGGCACTTACAATGAAAGTGAATGGGACCAATTTTTGGAAGATTTAAAATAATTTTATTAAAGAATCTGGACTGTGTTTTTTTGGGCTGCAATTTCACGTAATCTTGACAAGCTGTGTCATACATTTTTAAAACCCCCCAAAAAATGTTGCGTTCCATACAAGTTAATCGACAGCATTTGTGGGATAATAAAAACAAATATTACTTTCCTTTGTTTTCTTTTTTTTTTTAAATCAAGGTTTACAGTGAGGCACTTACAATGAAAGTGAATGGGACCAATTTTTGGAAGATTTAAAATAATTTTATTAAAACACTTACAATAATATTTCTGCAAAAAAATTTCCAATATTTGAGCCATAAAGCTGCTTAAACCATCATTTTACAGCTGTTTTAGGGCACTGGGGAACAAAGTTGTAAAATTGTAGACTTTTACTCAAAAAATGTTATTTAAGTGATTTTCACATTAAAATCATGCTAACACTTTTGGTTACTACATTGTAAAAATGTAGTAAAAATTATAAGCAGCATCTTTGGTTGCCAGAAATCTACCATAAAAATGCAGTAGCAACTTTTAATTAAATTGAAATTAAATTTACAGTAAAAAAAAAAAGTTTTAACTAAAATAATGTTTCAGAGAAACATTAAGGACAAGTAGAAATTATTTTTTGTGATAGTCAACATTATGCCACAAATGCAGTCCATCAAGCTTAACTTTTATAGAACCTGGAATATTCCTGTAAAAAATATTTGAATATGGAATTGCAACATAAAATACATCTTAGTGACGGTGACCTCACTTGTTCTTTGTGTTTTCTGCTATGTTAAGACATCAGCGGTAATGATATCTTACCATTTCCAACATGTGTCCACTGAGGCTTTATATTTTTATTCAGTTTTGCTCATCCTTTCATCTCTTAAGAAGAAGTCATATGTGAGTGGCCCCAAAGGGTTCATGCTAAATCACAGTCTGAATCTCATTTCCTTTTTATCATTCTCCTCGAGTCATTGGGTGCGATGTATTCAGCAGCACTCGCTCGCGGTAACCAACTTGAAACAAGCAAATGTCACCAGTCTGAACACAGCCGAAAGCTCAGAGTAAACACACTTGAGGGGAGTCTGAATTGTGCTGATAGTAAGCCTGTGTGTGAGTCGAAAAGGCTTATTTGTTGCTGGAATACATCTGCGAAGTGGCTGGTACCTGGTTCAAGTAATCCAGGATAGGCTTTGTGGATCAGGGTTGGCCTGTTCTTGGTTACTTGCACTAGGTTGCAGCAACTGAACGACAAGTTCGAGACCGAAGCTCTACGAAGAGGTTTGTTGAAAGTTCAGTGTCAGCATCTCTTCTGTCTAATTGCAGAAATCAGAAGGGATTTCTTTCCATCAGTAATAACTGTTTATTTGGTTTGTTTGAAGGTCTATGTGCTGAAGAGACCTCACGTGGATGAGTTTCTGCAGAAAATGGGCGAACTGTTTGAATGTGTTCTTTTTACAGCCAGCTTGGCTAAGGTAAGATTCTCCAAGGTTTCTTCAGACTGCTTTAGGACTAACTAACAGCTTGCAATGTAATTTTGTAAGCTGATAAAAACTAATCAATAGTCTTCAGTTTGGTCAATTAGTCAATATTTTACCGACTCGATTTATAGCAACGGAAGTCATTTTCAGTGATAGCTGCAACGTTACCATTGCAATGCAATGTGTGTGAGTCCAGTGACTCAACAAAGTTAAGAAAAGTTGAACGTTATGCAAATAAATGATGAAGGGAAGTCGGTGGAGCTCACAGGATCCATCTCCTGTGAGACTCTCAGAGGGCTTTAATGCTGTTTAGAGCGATTTTGCTGTTCTATGTGATTTATATATACCTTTATAATAAAAAAGGATGTGTGGGAAACTGAGAAAGTTTGTCTGCAGTGAGTTTGTTTCATGCATTAATAATCGTTTATCTTGTTCATGAGATGATGTATTATGCACCACTGGTTTTTATATAAAATGCATTCCCTACCAAACTTTAATTTTTAACAGCAAGAAAACTTACTCCTTGTCAAAATAGAATGACATCTCATTTTATCGCAAATTATCCCAGTTTTTCAAAAGCTAAGGAGATTCAACCAGATTTAAATCCATTTAGGAATGTGGTTTAGATTAGGTTTGTAAAAATGATTGATTCAAGTAATTAATTAATTAATTAATTATTGTTTGCTAAGTTTGAGTTGGAGACATAAATATTTATTTATCAATTGTTCATTTACTTTTTTTGTTCATTCATTATTATTGTTATGATTATTATTACTATAACTATTGCATGATTACGTTTGTAATAATTATTTATTCAAGTTATATATTATTTCATGTTGTTGTTGTTGTTTTGGATGGATTTGAGTTAGATAGATAAAGTATATATTATTTATTGACATGTTTAATTCATTTATTCGTTTTAAATTAATTTGTTATTATTACTAATATTTTTATATGATATAAAAATTATTTATTCAATATATTATTTCATGTGTTTTTGGGGGGCTGGATTTGAGTAAAGTGTTTATTTAACATGAAGTGTTTTTTACTCTTGTTTGCCTCAGCCCCTTACTCTGTCCTTGTTTTGAATGACCTGTTTGTGTATGACCCTTGGATCCTCTACCTTCGTGTCACCATGCAGTTCATGACAGTGTGATTGTTTGTCTCTATTTTGGTCTTGCAGTATGCTGACCCTGTAGCAGACCTGTTGGACCGGTGGGGTGTGTTCAGGGCCCGGCTCTTCAGGGAATCCTGTGTGTTCCACCGGGGGAACTACGTCAAAGACCTCAGCCGACTGGGCCGAGAGCTCAACAAAGTCATCATAGTGGACAACTCACCTGCCTCCTACATCTTCCATCCAGAAAATGCTGTATGTGTCACTATGGGCCGCACCTGCAATTCATTTTTCATTACAGCATCAGAATACACTATTAATATATAATATAGATTGCATGTTGACTCCTAGTGCATGAATTTATGTCTTCATCCCAGAATCACTTTTTCCAGTGGAACTAATGAGGTAGAACCCAGCCACTGGCACTTTACACTCCTTTGTCGAAACTTCTCATCAATTACAGTCTCAATGTGTAGCGAGAGACCTGTGGAGGAAGCTGCAGTCAGATAGATCCCACTGTACCTCAGTGCTGTCACCTCCTACACACGCTTGCATCCCTCCTGTTAGATGAGAAGCTGTTATTCTCTATTCAAACTAATGAACTAAAGGTGCTGATTAAAGCCTGTTATCTGTAAGGTGGTGGAGAGCTATTCTCAAGACACTGCACACAGTTGGCAAATACGTTTGTTGCATATGTCACGTATGCTTTTATCTGCCACTGCTGTTATTAGTACTTTCTAGGGCTTCACGATTAATCGTAATAAAATCCGAATCTAAGTGAGATTATCGAATCACAAAGGCTGTGCTTGTTTTCATTATCTCGGGGCAGCTTGGTTTGCAGTAAATGCTTTGAGTTTGGGTCACTTATAACACACTTTTGTGAATGCAACATACAGTGCCATAACTATTAGTATTGTAATTTAACAGTTGTACTGTGTAATATAACAATAATAAAAATTTACTTCATATTTTAATTGTATTTTACACTTTTTATTTTACAGTGAAATATTATAGTTGTAATTTTTTTTTTTTGTCATAATTATAATACAATAAGAAAAACAACAACAATAATGATTACATGTATTATTAGTTGTATTTATATATAATAGCATTTTTTTTTTTTTTTTTAATTGCCATTACATTCCCCCCCCACACACACAAATCATGCATGCCTAGTACTTCCGTATTTTTTTAACACAAAATTATGAAGGATTTTCAGTATTATAGGGGATATCAATGGTCTGAGAGGCCTTTTATAAAGAGGTTTTTTAGGACAGAAAAATTATAAATTTTTAAAGGGACAGAACAAGTAGCTTGAAAACATTAAAAAAGCATCAGTTATTGAACACATTTAGAAATTCACTCTTCAATCTTGCTGACTGTTAAAGTCTTTTCTGTGTGTTTTCTTTAAGGTGTAGTTCAGTGTAGTTCAGCTAAAATGAAAATGTATTCACCCTCATGTCATTTCAAATCTGCAAAATATGTTCATCATTGTTATGAAGAAGAAAGTCATAAGAATTTTCATTTTGGGGTAAACTATCCCTTTAAGGGGGTTTCTTATTAAGGAACAATTTTTATTGAACAATCTAAAGGTAAGGTAAGCTAATGGTATTTTTATTGTGCAAAGTTACTAGCTTGAGAAAAGTGTGTTTTGGTAATGGTTTGTGTGTTTGCAGGTGCCGGTGCAGTCGTGGTTTGATGACATGACAGACACTGAGTTACTGGATTTACTGCCACTGTTTGAAGGCCTGAGCAAAGAGACAGACATTTACTGTGTGTTACAGAGCCTGAGGGCTAGGTAGCACACGGGTCCAGCACTGCCTTGCAAACACGAACATCTCCGGCTGAGCCATCGTTCACTCTGGCCTCTAGAAGAGACCACTCACCCAACGAACGCCATTCCTTCTCCCTCATTGGACCAACGGCCAACATAATTCCTTGGCAAGCAAATATACACACTTATTTTATTTCAACTTTTGATGCAGAATGAAGAAAACAAAGCATTGTTTTATAAGAGAAACACAAGCGTTTACGATCCTTGAGTATGTTTACCAGGAAAAAGAACAAGATGTGCTATTTTTCTGGACAGGCGTGAAAACACCTTTTTTTTCTGTTCAGGCTATGCAGGCAGTCTTTTCCGTGGCGTCATCGATAGTTCCAACAGCTGTGATTTTTATTTTATTTTTTTCTCGTTCTCTCGTACCAAATGAAGTGCCTTCTGACTGTTGTTTTTATGGGGACACAAATTAGTTTTTGTATGCTGCATATTTACAATTCAAAACCTTTAAACAAACACTTACTGTAAGAGCGAACGGTGAGTCTTTTAAAATTCCTGAAGACTTTTCGGTGACGGTCAGGAGTTTTCATTGGACTGAATGATAATACCGGGAAAAGGATCATGCCATTATTTTCTTGGGTTCTTGTATGCCTTCGAAAATATAGCATATAAGCATTGTGTTCAAAAGAAAAGTTTGCATCTATTACCCAACTGTGATTTGAACTAATAATACAATATATTGTAAAAAAAAAAAAAAAACAGCTAAAGTTAATCAACAATCCAATATGTCAGGATCTGAAATGAATAATCATCATTATTAAAATAAAAGATGCAATCAATATAAAGAAGGGCTCACGTGTTTGTGTCTATTCGTGTGCATTACACTCGAGTAAGTTTCAAAGGGATGCTGGGAAGCCATGAGCAGATTACACACAAAAAGTACATTGTACAGGACCTTTACAGTACAATGATTTTAAATGTGCTTGGTTCTCCTCAACAAGATTTGGTATAAAGAATGGAGTGCACAGAAATGTGGGCTGTGTGAAATATAGTTAATGAGCAAACTCTGAGAGCTCGGTTAGTTTGCTGCATGATTTACCACGAACTTTAAGCGGTTCACTTACAGAGCAGCAACCGAAAGGCCACCTGTGACAGTAAATAGTCATTTTTGGTGTTAAAGCTTAGGAAAAAAGCAGATATTTTCTTTTTTTAGCCATGGAAATATATGTGGTGGCGGTCGGTTGTACATTTATACATTGTTAAATTATTGTATCTGTTGACCTTGGACTCTGAGAAAGGTAAGATGGTTTTTGCATTATTTCACAAATATTTAATATTTCATGTCTCAGTTTACACTGTAAAAGTGATAAGTCAAATAATTTGACCTGACCTGACCTGACTCCTTTGTTGGTGTAACTTAATGTAATCAGATTGATTTAGTCATTAAATAATTTCTCTGACTTACGTAAAACCAAATCAACATTTGATTAGGTTACAAACCATTTTCCGATGTATTTGTGCTGTTAGAAATTCATGATCTCAATGATTAACTTCAGAATATCCAAATATGGTACTTAGGAGCCTCTGTGAATCACATGACCTTGAGCTTTATGCATTGTGTGTTTTGCTTCTTGGAGATGAAAACAGCACTGTGTGTTTGTGAGAGTATAAAATTACATTTTGAATTTGGGTGCTGTCAGAGCAATGTTTACCTAAGGTGTCTCTGGGACGGTGAATGAAAGCAACAGCTGAATATGAGCTCGGTTATGTTGGGTTGCTTCTCTGGAAATGAGTCATATCTGTTTGCTTTACTATTGTCATGAATGTGTGTGTGTGTGTGTGTGTGTGTGTGTGTGTGTGCGTGCATTTTTGTGACAAATGAGGACATACATTTGTATAATGACAAGGGTATGACATAGGTATTACAAGGAGAAGGTGACTTTTCAGGACATTACCCCATGTCCCCACTTTTCAAAACGCTTATAAATCACACAGAATGGAGTGTATTGAAAATCTGAAATAACACAAAGTTTCCTGTAAGGGGTAGGTTTAGGTGTAGGGTTGGTGTAGGACAATAGCACATACAGTTTGTACAGTATAAAAACCATTACGCCTATGGGATGTCCCCACTTTTCACAAAAATAAACCTGTGTGTGTCTGTACGTGCGTGCGTGCGTGATGTCTGCATGTGTGCTTTACACAGTTTTATGCTGTTACAGCGAGGAAAACACTCTTAAATCCTAAAGGTTGCTTATTATGCAGTGTTAAATGCTTATTTGAGTAATGCAGTAAAATGAAGTCTTTACTGTTCCACCAGCATATTGCATTGGACAAGTGTTGCTTTATAAACACTGATTACCAGCTAAATGACATTGGGACAAACATAATTAGTTTTGCCAAAACCCTGTTTCCGTAACCAGTGTCATTGAGTTTCTTCACATTAGAACTCAAATGCCTCAGGACTCACACTGACTCGAGTCAAATGCCTTTTATTGTTTGAATTTGCATGTCCTGACATTGAGGAGAGGAAAAAAGCAGCTAATTTAAAACTGGAAATCGTCTTATTCTGTTTCAAAAGACCCTTGAGAGGGTGGAAATGAAGAAAAAAAAAAGAAAGAAAAAAACTGAATTATTTTGATTTTGTAGTTAGAGGTGGAAAATCAGGAAATAATCATGTAAATATTTACTGATTACATACAAAATAGCCATATATTACATGATTGCAAGTCAATTCTAAATGCATTATTTATAATCACTGCTGATATTGTCATGATATTTAACCAGCAGATGATAGATTAAAGGTGGATGGATAGAGCGATAGAAAGACAGACAAATGGATAGCAGGAAAGACAGAGACATAGATGGATAGATACTGTAGAAAAGGTAGATAGACATACTGTATAGATAGGTAGGTAGGTAGACTGATAGATGGATGGATAGGCAGAAAGACATAGATAGGTAAGTAGAGAGCTAGATGTATATGTATAAATAGGTATGTAGACTGATGAATAGATATATATAGAGAGACAGATGGATAGATAGGTAGATAGAGTAATAGACAGAATAGATAGAGATGTATAGTCAGATGGAAAGGCGTATAGATAGGTAAGAAAGTAAATATATTAACAGACATATGTATATAGATAGATAGACATACAGGTGGATATATAGAAATATCTTGTTAATCAGTAAAACTGTTATTACTCCAGAAAAAAAGTTGTTTTTGTTCCTTGTTATAAATGCCTTTTCACTTTTATTCTTGTAATGTTATGCTTTCCTGCACACACAATACTTTGAGAGTTTGTTCGCACACCTCTTTCCATCTCCCTCAGAATGGCATTCTGGCCTGCAATTAAGGTCAAGCCTCTAAACCTTAATGAAGCACCATTTTGCCGCTTACTTATCTTTATTTGTTAGCGGCTGATGGGCCGTTTGCCATAGGAAGCCTCTGATATCTGTCCAAGAGCCTCTCACAGGGGATTCGTTCGCTCAGTCTCCCCATCTGCTGGAGTGGAAGAGATTAATCACTGTCTCCTCTCTCTGTCTCTCCTGAGTGTCTGCGTGGCGTTCTCGTCTGAAGCGTTCCTTGTGATCTGAGCGTGAAAGAGCTGAGACGCAGAGCTGATGTGAGGGGAATCCAGAGCAGGAGAGAAACACGCACGAGTCTCTCTGACCTCCAACAACTTTAGACAAGCTTGTGTTATATAACTGAGAGAATAAGTGACAATGAAGGAGATTCCTACTTCATGTAAAAGGTTAGTTCACCCCAAATATGAACTCTCAGTTACTATTTACTCACTCTCACGTTGTTCCAAACACGTATGCCATTCTTTCTTCTGTGAAACACAAAATTTGAAAATATCATTAATGTCCTGGTCCCTTTTTTCATGTGCTTTCAAGCTTCAATAAAAAGCTTCATAAAAGTAGTCCATATCATGCAATATATTCTAAATCATATGACAGATACCAAAAATGTAAGTCATTATTCATTGATAATCTTCCCATTCAGTGAGCTGTTAAAGCAACTGTATGTAGAAAAGAAGCGGAAGCCCTTTGCCTTATTTGAAGTCCATCAGAATGATTTTAAAAGTGACATTTCAAGGTAGAAAATGCATATACAGCTGCTTTAACTGCTGCAGCTGAATCATTCACACCAGAATATAGTGATTTATTGAAATGATCGACTATTCAGAAAAACTTAAGAGGACTTGGAATATATCTTTATGTAAATTACGTTTATGGTCCTCTTGACATTCTGGATAGTCTCTACTTTATATTAACTTTCATTATATTGAAAACAGTGGCCACTGACAGATTATTCTGTAAAACACATGGAAGAAAGTCATTCAAGTTTGAAACAACATAAAGAAAACGTCTTTTATTCTTATCAAGGCTGCATTTATTTGATCTGTAAAAGAGTAATATTGTGAAATGTCATTACAATTGACTAAATAGCTGTTTTCTATTTTCATATATTTTAAAATTAAATTTATTCCTGTGATGGCAGAGATGAATTTCAGCAGTCTTCAGTGTCACACGATCCTTCAGATATCATTCTAATATGCTGATTTGCTGCTCAAAAAACATATTATTATCAGTGGTGAAAACAGTGTTGTGCTGCCTAATATTTTTGTGGAAAGTACGATACATTTTTTTTTCAGGATTCTTTGATGAATAGAAAGTTAAAAACTATAAATAGATTTATAAATAATAAATGGTTTATTATTAATAAATAATAGTTTTATTAATGATAACAATAAATAAATAAATGTCCATTTTGTAACATTATAAAAGTCTTTACTGTCACTTTTAATGAATGTGTCTTTGCTAAATAAAATATTATTTTCTTTTGTTTGGCATTTTTTGCAAAACCATAAATAAAATTCTTCTAATTTTGAAATGTATTGATTGGTTTTCTTATAAGATAATTTTGGAATTACGGAACAGACAAACGTGTATAATTTTAGACTTCAATTGTTGTTTCTAAAGGTTTATTTATGTAGGGTTATGTATGTAAAAGGTCAAAGGGAGCTCCTGTTCTTTTCCGTATAAAGTCTTGTGTGGGTATTAAGGTGTGTTCTCACCTAGGGCTGGACAGAGACGAGCCCTTCCCTGATCAGCACACATTAACAATGTACAGAGGGAGAGGAAAGCACTCATAGAAATTCGTCATAACTCATTAATACATTACTACGCTGACTCTGTGTGAGGCGTACAGGTAAGAAAAAAACTTATTTAAACTATGACTTATCATGATTCATATACAGTCCTTGAAGGGTATGTTAGATAATCAAGTTTTACGTTATTATTATGACTTTTACTTATAACCACAAAACCCATATACAATTGTATATGAGATTCACATCTGATCTTGATTTATATTTTACTTCTTTGCAATACAAGCAAATTTGCTTAATGACTTGTTGATGGAAATTTCACTCAGTTGTATTCCAGATACAATATTATTTGGAGCAGAAATGTATGAATTTGTCGTAACGAATCAAAAGATCCTTCATCTTTAAACTCACACTGGGAAATATGAGACTAATCCATGTTGTGCTGGCAATTGTTTAAAAAGCTTTGTCAATAGACAGAAAAAAACAGTCATTCAGGACAGAAAGCACACAAAACTATTAAATATGGAGTGCTTGTACAGTAGACAGTGCTTTTTCTAATGAGCTGTTTGTCAGAGAGCAATCGGATGAATGTTATTTATGTAACACGATCACGTGAGAAATTAAATGCTAATGAGACTTCTAATTATAGTGGATCATATATATATATGACCAGCATACAGCTGTGCTTTAGTTTAGTCTATTTTCTCACTAAATACCATTTTCTGATTCCACATTTCTGTTTGTTTAGGGTGAATATTAGTAGATTTTTTACTACTATATTTTTTTTAATTTGGGATGCGGTCTTCTACATGCTACTAAGATCGTTCTGTGTGATACACTCTTAAAAATAAAGGTGCTTCAAAAGGTTCTTCAAGTGATGCCATAGAAGAACCATTTTTGGTTCCACAAAGAACCATTCAGTCAAAGGTTCTTTAAAGAACCATCTCTTTCTTACCTTTTTATAATCTGAAGAACCTTCTTTCGCCACAAAGAACCTTTAGTGAAACAGAAAGGTTCTTCAGATGTTAAAGGTTCTTTATGGAACCATTTAGACAAAAAGGTTCTTCTGTGTCATCGTGAAGCACCTTTATTTTTAAGAGTGTATTTGTGTGTTCATGCTCCACCCTCAACACAATATTTCAGTCAATATTCACGCGCCCCAGTTTCTTAGCAACAGCTGCACCGTGATTATGAAAGGTCAGCGTTTATTTCACAGTTAACATTGAGTTTTATGAGAGAGGACTGGTTGCTGATGTGTTGTTGTTGTTTGTTTGCACTCGGCTGCTTATTTGCAGGCTATTTGTCCCGATAAGCTTCACAGCTTGTCTGAATCTGCTTTTTGAACGGAATCTGAAGCAAAGTTGTTTGCTGGACACAGATGATGAAACATCTGAAAGAGGTTTTGGCCATCATATGACTCCAGAGTTGTGAAATATTTCCACATAATTTGTAATGTGAATAGTGACCTGTTTTAAACGAGCTTTTTGATGCACATTTCTGTTGCTAAGTAGTTTTTGTGTTTACTGAGCAGATTCTTGAAAGTGAAATCCATTTGTTGCCATGGTACTGGGCGGCGCTGTTTATTAGTGCTACAGATTCTCTAGAGGAAGCAACATTTCCACATATCCTCTTCATCATCCTTTCATAAACCATCTGTTCTCAGTCACTCAGTGTTATGAGTGATGGAGCACCTTTTAAAAAAATAAATTTTTTGGTACAAAAGATTTCATACTGATATTTCACATTTGCAAAAATCTGTCATAACATTTAATTAAAAACTGAAATGTGACACTGTAGTGAAACACGTCATACTAATATGCTCATTTTTAGCATTTTTCTTATGTTATATAGAATGTGTTTGTACAGTAAGTGTTACATTTTGAATATAGTCCAATATTTTCCTGCTAAATGAAATAATTTCTTCATATTGTACTTTATAATACTAGCATGAATTCGGGTAAATTGTGTGAAAATGTGATCCAATATACCTGAAGTTTTATTGTCAGCCGTGATGCATTATGCTGTGGATTTGTGTGTAATTCAGATCGTTTGAGCATTCAGATTTCTTCTCAGAATCTAGCAGAATGACAGAAGCCCAGGATGTGTTAAAAAACATCCAGCAAAAACCCGGCCTGCAGATCTGGACCATCAGTGTAAGAAATCACTGTCGTTTTCTCCCATTAGGCTCCTTTTTAAGAGTCAGATTTAATATTTCTTATAACAAATATAACTGTATATATATATATATATATATATATATATATATATATTACAATATGTTATATTATATTATTGTAATATTCTGTTTTATGTTTCTTTAGAAAATGAAAATGGTCCCTGTCCCAGAGCAGGCATATGGAAATTTATTTGAAGGTGACTGCTACATTATTCTTAATGTAAGTAATCTGGTATTCAATCTCATTCACAAAGATACTCTTCAGGTCATTTTAAATAGTGCTTTTAGAAAGACTTACTGTAACTGAACACTTCCGAACTGCTCCAGATGACAATAAATGACTCATTTGTCCTTTGGAACATAAAGGAAGTTAACATTATGGAATTTTTAATGCTGCTCTTTATCCAATGATAATCTGTAGTGATTTTTCTTGATTTATTAAAAAATATATATATTAAAAATAGATTTCAATTTTTCAATATTATGAAATATTAATATAAATAAAATATATCATTATAAATGTATTAATACATTAAAATTAATCATTTATAATTGTATATTTTTATTTATATTAATCTGTAATGTTTTAATTATTAAATTATTATTAATTATGATACCCACGTTCTTCGGCACATGTATGGGTATGTCTGTCTTCATGCATTTTGACCTGTGTCTTTCAGGTGAGCAATAGCACCACACAATCCACTGACATCCACTACTGGATAGGCAACACATCGTCTCAGGATGAGCAGGGAGCGGCAGCCATCTATGTGACCCAACTGGACGAGTATCTCGGTGGCAGTCCGGTTCAACACCGCGAGGTCCAGGGATGTGAATCAGCTAAATTCAAAAGCTACTTCAAGAATGGCCTCATGTGAGTGAAAGAAAAACATTTAGGCTTGCTCCTACCAATCCCATGACGGTTTGATTATGTCTACACTTTCCTGTTTCCTGTAGATATAAAAAAGGCGGTGTGGGATCGGGATTCACACATGTGGAGAGCAACATGTATAACATGCAGCGCCTGCTCCACGTCAAAGGAACAAAACATGTGACTGCAAGAGAGGTGAACTACTGCACCAGACACCTCAAATCACAATACTACTATAGTGAAGGCTCAGCTCATGAATATTAAATAGTTGATTATCACTTGCAAATATTACAGGAGCATAGAGTCACTGGCCCGAATTAATTATTCATGAACCACCTTCACAATGACAACAACAATGATATTTGCAACAACAAAACGAACGGACGTCATTAATTTTCATTGCTAACTGCAGATTGGTGGCAGTGATAAAGGCAACTACTCATAATATTAGTAGTATTATTATATTATAGTTTTGTAATATAGTAGTATAATGTTATTAGAAAATCAGCATTGTTTAAAAAAGTAAAGAATTGGCTTTTATGTTGTTACTAAACTAAAGCCAAAGCAAATTATTAAAATGGACTTATATAAATATAAAATTTAATATTAAAAAGAAAATCTAATTTTTTACATTCAATATTAATATATTAATAATTAATATTCATATTAATAATTTAATAATATTATTCTAGTTGACATTCCTGATAATAAAAATACTACATATATATGTATATACAGTATATATAAATTGAGAGAGAGAGAGAGCGACAACCTTTTATGCTTGAGTTGAATTATAAATGTGGTCAAAGCACATTAGAGTATTTGCAATGCAATTCACTTCATGTGGCAGATATTTATATTGCAGGTTATGGGCTAACATTAAGAGGATCAGTAAATTAAGCTGCCAGACTGTAAATGATCGAATTTAATGCACAAGAAGGTCAAGAATCTTGTCTTTGCATTACTGCTGTCCTCATGTCCTCTGATGTTTCTCTATTACATGGCCTGGGCTCTTGAAGAAATGGGAAGTTAAATATTGTAGACCCCACAAATTATTCAGGACTACTGTCAAGACTGAACAGGACAATAATGTCTGATTTTTACCTACCGCTTTTTGAGTGAATTTCAGTGTGTGTGTGTATATGTGTGTCTTTCTGCAGGTGGAGGTTTCCTGGAGCAGTTTTAATGTAGGGGACATATTCCTGCTGGACTTGGGAAAAGCGTTAATACAATGGAATGGACCTCAAAGCAACAGACAAGAAAAATTGAAGGTAATTGAAAAAAATGAGGCAAGACACTGTGCTGGATATATAATAAAATTATGTATCGATTTCTATTGTGTTTCTGTCCTCTCCTGTCTTTCGTAGGCCGTTCTGCTGGCTCAGGACATCAGGGACCGAGAGCGTGGAGGCCGGGCTCAGATTGGTGTGATCGAGGGTGGGCAGGAGGAAGCCTTTCCTGAGCTGATGAAGATCATAATATCTGTTTTGGGTCAGAGGACTGGACACCTGAAAGAGTCAATCCCTGATGATAAACCAGACCAAAACCAGACCTCCATCGTCAAACTGTACCAGTATGAACACTGTAATCAGTCTTGTTGAAGATTACACTATCTATCTATCTATCTATCTATCTATCTATCTATCTATCTATCTGTCTGTCTGTCTGTAGTTCTATCTATTGTTTTCTTTTTGTTGTCTGTCTGTCTGTCTGTCTGTCTGTCTGTCTCTATCTATGTATCTATCTATCTATCTATCTATCTCCTGGAGCAGTTTTAATGTAGGGGACATATTCCTGCTGGACTTGGGAAAAGCGTTAATACAATGGAATGGACCTCAAAGCAACAGACAAGAAAAATTGAAGGTAATTGAAAAAAATGAGGCAAGACACTGTGCTGGATATATAATAAAATTATGTATCGATTTCTATTGTGTTTCTGTCCTCTCCTGTCTTTCGTAGGCCGTTCTGCTGGCTCAGGACATCAGGGACCGAGAGCGTGGAGGCCGGGCTCAGATTGGTGTGATCGAGGGTGGGCAGGAGGAAGCCTTTCCTGAGCTGATGAAGATCATAATATCTGTTTTGGGTCAGAGGACTGGACACCTGAAAGAGTCAATCCCTGATGATAAACCAGACCAAAACCAGACCTCCATCGTCAAACTGTACCAGTATGAACACTGTAATCAGTCTTGTTGAAGATTACACTATCTATCTATCTATCTATCTATCTATCTATCTATCTATCTATCTATCTATCTATCTATCTATCTATCTATCTATCTATCTATCTATCTATCTGTCTGTCTGTCTGTATGTCTCTATCTATCTATCTATCTATCTATCTATCTATCTATCTATCTATCTGTCTGTCTGTCTGTCTGTCTGTCTGTCTGTCTGTCTGTAGTTCTATCTATTGTTTTCTTTTGTTGTCTGTCTGTCTGTCTATCTGTCTCTGTCTCTATCTATCTGTCTGTCTGTCTGTATCTATCTATCTATCTATCTATCTATCTGTCTGTCTGTCTGTCTGTCTGTATCTATCTATCTATCTATCTATCTATCTATCTATCTATCTATCTATCTATCTATCTATCTATCTATCTATCTATCTATCTGTCTGTCTGTCTGTCTGTCTGTCTGTCTGTCTGTCTGTCTATCTTTCATGATTATTTGATGTTTCTAATGATGAAGTTGATAATTGATCATTCAGAACTAACATCTAATGAAATGTTCTTGATTAGCCTTCTTTTATTCTCAGTGTGTCTGATGCCAGTGGTCAGCTGTTGGTACAGGAAGTGGCTACCAGTCCACTGACCCAGGATTTGCTGAGTTCCTCGGTGAGACACATAATGTCTACCAAAAGACGCACAATATTCTTATATGAACGGTCTGTGGATTATGTTTTGATGTATGTTTTGTTTGCAGGATTGCTATATTTTAGATCAAGGTGGCAGCTCAGTAATGGTCTGGAAAGGAAAGGCAGCATCAGATGAAGAGAGACGCTCAGCACTGAGTCGGGCGGTTGTAAGTGTCTGTGTTCGCAAAGTATTATTCGGCAAAGTAGTATATTTATTTAAAATCACTTTTCTATTGTGTCATAATTGGTGCACACAAATATTCATCCCTCAGGGCTTTATAAAAGCAAAGAACTACCCGTCCAACACTAAAGTGGAGGTTATGAGTGAAGGAGGAGAGTCTGCCATGTTTAAACATCTCTTCAAGTCCTGGAAAGAAAAAGGTCAAATTCAAGGACTGGGAAAGACCCACTCCGTCGGAAAGATAGGTGATTCATCAGCATTATTTCTCATCTGAGAATGTGGATGTTTCAGTATGTCATGTTAGTATATGCGCCATATTTGATTGTGTCAGTGTGGTGATCGTATGCTCACCTGTTTCTGCAGCTAAAGTGGATCAGGTGAAGTTTGACGTCATGGAGCTTCATGCTCAGCCAAAGCTGGCTGCTCAGGAGCGGATGGTGGACGATGCCTCAGGACATATTCAGGTATAATAAAATAGTAATACTGAACTCAAAAGTTTGGGATTGTTACCACACCATAACAGACAAATATCTGCTCTGTTTTGTGTTCAGGTTTGGCGCATTGAGAATCTTGAACTGAAGGAGGTGAACCCAAGCACATATGGACAGTTCTATGGAGGAGACTGTTATCTAGTGCTGTACACCTACAACAGAGCCAACAAACCACAGTACATCCTCTACATGTGGCAGGTGAGGAGCTTTACATGCATACTCTTATCTCCAACATAATATGTGACCCTGGACCACAAAACCAGTCTTAAGTCACTGGGGGATATTTGTAGCAATAGCCAAAAATACATTGTATGGGTCAAAATGAGTGATTTTTCTTTTATGCCAAAAACATTAGGACATTAAGTAAAGATCATGTTCCATGAAGATATTTTGTAAATATATCAAAATTAATTAATTTTTGATTAGTAATATACATTGCTAAGAACTTCATTTGGACAACATTAAAGGCGATTTTCTCGCCTTTAAAGTTTTGATTTTGATTTTTTTTGCACCCTCAGATTCCAGATTTTAAAATAGTTGTATCTCAGCCAAATATTGTCCTGTCCCAACAAAAACCATACATCAATGTAAAGCTTATTTATTCAGCTTTCAGATGATATATAAATCTCAATTTCGAAAAATTTACCCTTATAACTGGTTTTGTGGTCCAGGGTCACATATATACTGAAATATATATATATACCTGGACTGGACTTGCTTATTTGTTTTTTTAATAACAAAAAAACTCAAAAGTTATATTTTTGGCAACCATAAAGGCCCTTTCACATCAAAAGTGAAATTAATAAGTCTCAGGCTAAAGGAAGTGCCTCAACCTCTGCACCTCACTCCCAATTTCTATCAACATGGAGACAGGAGAGGACATCAAAGTAACTTGCATTACTTTTTGAAAAAGTATACCAGAAATTGTGTTGTATATTTGCATTAATCATGTAATGCATTACTATTTACATGAAAAAAGTAATCTAATTACATAACGCGTGTTACTTGTAATGTGTGACCCCACATATTTAATATTTGTTATATAATGACATTCATTTAAGTGTGACATAAGTGGGGCCACTGTATATAAAATATATTATATAGCTACAGTACAAAATAACCAACGCAGCATTTCTGACATTTGAACTCTACACAGATTAAATTCACTTGTATTGAGCAGAAAAGTGTTATACTCTGGATGAACACATTGGAGATCTTATGACATGAAATGTGTTCCCCAGGGTCGCCATGCTACACAGGATGAGGTGACGGCATGCGCTTATCAGGCGGTGAATTTGGATAACAAATACAATGGAGCCCCAACACAGGTCAGAGTGGTCATGGGAAAAGAGCCCAGACACTTCCTGGCCATCTTTAAGGGCAGGCTCATCATTTTTGAGGTGATTGTCCCTTCATTCCTATGGAACATAGAACTCAGCCATAGAATATATTAGTATGATTTCTTGCTTTTCATTGACATATTGATTGTTTCTTAGGGTGGGACGGGTAGACTGGGTGTTGTGAACCCTGATCCTGGTGCCAGACTCTTCCAGGTCAGAGGGACACATGAGATGAACACCAAAGCAACAGAGGTGCCCACCAGAGCCTCGTCTCTCAACACCAATGATGTCTTTCTTCTCAAAACTCATCAGAACGTCTTCCTGTGGTATGGCAAGGCAAGTATAAATATATATAAATTTACACTAATTAATTAAATATAAAAATTAAATCTATAACTAATCATTTAAATTATTGAAATAAATAAATAAATAAATACAGTTGTTTGAACTGAATAAATATACACTAAAACCTAAATGTGCAACATTAAAAAAAAGCAAAACGTAACAATTATACTCTGGCTAAAATGTGTTATAATAAATATACACGACTGGCCAAAAAGTGTCAAAAAATGTTTTTAAAACGAAGTCTCATATGATCATAAAGGCCGCATTTATTTGATACAGTAAAAGCAATGATATTATTATGAAATATTATTCCTAATTTATTTCAGCAAAGCTGAATTTTTAGCAGTCATTACTCCAGTCTTCAGAGTAACATGATCCTTTAGAAATCATTCTAATATGCTGAGTTGGTGCTAAATTATTATTATTATATATGCTTAATTATTCATAATAAATGATAAATGAAACTGTGGTAGTGCGTCATGTCGAAAAACTGTTTTCAACATTGATAATAATAATAAGAAATGTTTCTTGAACACCAAATCAGCATAAATGATCATAAGAGACTTCTTTCAAAAAAAAAAAACGTAATTATTCCATATTTTCAACCAGTAGTTTATTAATTCATGAATCATAATAAATACTTTATATTTTTAAATCTCTCTCTCTATGTGTGTGTGTGTTTCTGTTTCTCACAGGGCTGCAGTGGAGACGAGAGGGAGATGGGGAAAGCCGTAGCTGATTTGCTTTCTGAGCAGGACAAGCAGGTTGTGATGGAAGGACAGGAACCAGCTGCCTTCTGGGTGGCTTTGGGAGGGAAAGCTCCATATGCCAGTGACAAGCGGTACAACTATAAAAACAGATAAAAATGAGCTCATAGTTCAACTCTGGAGGACAGTCAATCATTTCCACTGACTTCCTCTGTGTCTCCACCAGACTGGAGAAAGAAGTGGCACCTCACGAACCTCGTCTGTTTGAATGCTCCAATCAGACGGGCCGATTCCTTGTGACAGAGGTGGCTGACTTCACTCAGGATGACCTGGATGAGGATGATGTCATGCTTCTAGACACCTGGGAGGAGGTGGGTTGCATGAGGTCATGCTGTCGGCTTCTTTTGCATGAGGCTGCTGTGAAATGGCGGTGTCGTTCTGGATTATGCAAAATATGCAGAGAAAAATAACTCAAACTGCTGGTTGTTTGCGTATTAAGTTACTCAAACCCAGCGGATTTTAAAACTGGTGACCAGGAAAATGAGTTAGAAAGAGAGAAAAAGAGTTTGGGGCAAAAAAAGAATAGAATAGAATAGAATAGAATCATTTATTTATTTGGGGAAAAAAAAGACTATTTCAATCTAAATACTGGTGGGAAATCAGGAGATTAAGCACAATTATTTTAATGTATTGATAGGTTACTTTATAAATAAATGGGTCTTTGTAAATAAAAATATATAGCTGGCTTTACAGTACATTTTAGGTCCTTTGCAAAGAGGTCATCCAAATTTGGGGTCTCTCTGTGGCATCAAAAAGTTAGAAAGCTCCTGCTCTTACTTACATGTCAATCTCCTAAACCCCTCTTCTTCCTCCTCCTTCAGATTTTCCTTTGGATTGGCAACTCAGCCAACCAGTACGAGACTCAGGAGTCCTATAGCAGTGCAGTGGAATATCTTAAAACCCACCCAGCCGGACGGGACCCCGGGACACCGGTCAGCACTGTTAAACAAGCCTATGAGCCGCCCACCTTCACCGGCTGGTTTAACGCCTGGGATGCTCATAAGTGGAGCGTGAGTCAAACAGGCTGAAACTGTCCAACAGGGGGCAATAATGCACAACAGAAATTCACTAACTGAATCTTGAGAAGTTCAATCCTCATAGTCGTTTGTTGATTCTCATCTAATAATACATCCTCAGCATGAAAGCAAAATGGACCATTTATACTTTCTTAACACATTTTCCTGATCTTATTTTGCATGATTCTTCATTGGATGAATGAATGAATGATGCATTTATATAGCGCTTTATTGTGTATTGTTGTACACCCAAAGCGCTTTACAATCATGTGATTCTTCATGAAAATGTAATAATCTGCCTCTGATGCAGCTTTTGGTCACACAGGCTATTCATTAAGTTTAAATTAGCCAATTCCTTCTCAATAATATAATAATAATATACATTTTTTTAAAAAGGTAATTGCAAGTTTTATCCTACATTTCAGACTTTTTTCTCACAATTCTGAACTTATATCTCAGAATTTAGAGATATAAAGTCAGAACTGTGAGATATGAAATCAGAATTCTGCAATACTTCCTCGTAATTCCGAGTTTAAATCTCACAATTGTGAATTTATCTCGATTCTGACATGTTTTCCCTTTGAATTCTGACTTTTCATCTTGCAATACCTTTTTTTTATCCTGTGGTGGAAACCAGCTTCAATAATAATTACCACGGAAAAAAAATTGAGATTAAATGAATGGAAACTGATTTCACATTCAGCCTCTCATATTGAGACCACGGCCATTTTTCACTTTTTTCTCATTGAATTTTCAAATATAAAGCTGGTTATGAGTGCCATTTCATGTTGACATTTTGTCCACCATCACACCACATAATACTTAATGTTACCCGAGAGACACTTTTTCAGTTTCACTCTATATTCTAGGGAGGCCTTTCATATGAGGAGATGAAAAGCAAGCTGGGTGATATTTCGCAAATCACTGTGGTAAAAAAGCTTTCACCATACTGATCAAATGCTTGTCCTGATGCATTTAAATTGATTCACCTTATTTGATCAAATTATCGAATTACTTTTAGATATCTATATGACCTACACACCTGTGTGCAGCTCTAAACATGTTAACCTCATTTCCTGTAGAATCTCAACAACACAAACCTGAATAAGAAGACAGGAGGAGGTGGAGGGAGCTACAGCGCTCCCGGAGGCCCGGGAAATATAAAGTCCCATAATCAGAGGATGTCCTCCTCCATCGCCAGTGCATATGTAGACCAGTCTCCCAGCAGAGCAAAGCCTTCTGGGATGCTACATTCTGAGCAGCTAGTTAAAACACCTAATCAGCTGCCTCAAGGAGTGGACCCTGAAAAACGAGAGGTGGGTACTGAGACCTTTAGTATGGCAGTCTCTTTCTGCAATGGGATAAAAAATAAAAATGGATTTTGTGGATTGTTTTTCCACAATTCTGACTGTTCTCTCAGAATTGAAGGATATCATCTCAAACTTTTGAGAAGGTTTTTTTTTTTTTTTTTTACTTTTGATCTCACAAATCGGACTCTTTTTCTCCCAGTTGAGTTTATATGTCAGAATTGTGATCTAAAAAATACTTTTTTCTCAGAATTGTGAGGAAAAAATTAGAAACTGTGAGATATTGACAGAATTGCAAGAATAAATAGACTAAATGTCAGAATTGTGAGATAAAAATGTGTAAAAAGCTTCCATAGTTTTGAGTTGGTTTGACAAAGTCAGAGCTCAAAATATATTTTGAAGGTTGTTATCTGGTAAATTTGTTTTCCTACATTATCTTTATTTCAGGAATATTTGACTGATGCAGAATTTGAGAATCTCTTCGGCTGCACCCGAGACAATTTCCAGCGGCTGCCTAAATGGCGTCAGAACGACCTTAAAAAGAAGGCAGGAATGTTTTGAGTTGATTTTGTTATAATGAGATACAGTCTGATCTTCAGACCTGATTATTGTGCTCTATGTGTATTTTGGGCTAGAAGACAGTCACCTATGCAATGTTATAGATTGATTTATTCATCAAATAAATAAATGTTTAGACTCAAAAGCTAACTTGACCTAATAGAAATGCTTTGTAAATATCTTACATAAAACATCAGTCATGTAGAACATGTCTACATGCTTTTTAGTCCTAATAAAAACACAGTGTAAGCCAAGAAATGTTTCTGAGATGTTTAATTCCCTTTTAATGCATGTACTAGTTGAATGTCACAGCATTTTAGCATCAGTAAAGCCAGTTCTTTCCTGTTAGGAGGACGTCAGATGTTGTTGTTATTGCTGAAGTAGACAGTTAACAGCCTGTGTAACAACTTTCCTTTAAGGCACATTAGACAAGTTAAGAACAACATAAAAATAGAAATATTTCTAGAAAAAGAGCAGATAAAAGCAGCAATACCTTATACCAACAACAATGAATACAAAACAAACACCTTAAAAATATAGAGCACAGCTACTGTTTGTAAATGTATAACTTTTTTCATTCTTTTACGTTATTCACATTTCTTTTACACAACACATCTACTGCTCTGACAAGATAACTCAATACACGCCTACTGTTCAGATTCTCATATAATGTGATTATAATTGATAGCTAAACATGTTTATCAGAAAATATTGGATCGCGTGTACAGTATTGGTCATATGGGGTAAATGCTTCATTGTCCATCATTTGTATCCTGAGTTCATATAAAGAACATGTTGTATTAAAACTGAGCATAAGCCAACATAAGTCATTGTAAAAATGGGGACTAACAAATATTGAACAATATTACTACAGTTCAACACACAATCTCACACAACACTGAACAAAGGAGATGATATTGTTACGATTAAATCCATTTAACCAAGAAATAACTAAGATAAAGACTTAATGGGAATGTTTGGACAAAAACACATTGACAATCAGAAATCATATACAAACACTGTTTAAATACTCAATGTAAAAAGGGATCAGTGTAGTATATTTTTAAATATAATTTTTTTTTATATTAAAATAGAAAACAGTGTTAGGTCAAACATTCTCCAATTACAACATTCTCAAAAAATTGGGTTGAATCAGTTTTTGGTGAAAAATGCTCCAAAAACTGATTTAGACCGGAATGACGATAGAATTCTCAAAATGGACTTCAATATGGTAAAACCTGTTAAGTGGATCTGAAAGTACTAGTGCTGTCAAATCGATTAATTGTGATTAATCGCATCCAAAATAAACATTTGTGTTTACATAATATGTGTGTGTACTGTGCATATTTATATGTCTATATTTAAGAAATGTATATAATATATATTTATATTTTTATATGATATAAATCATATATAAATATGAATATATATATATGTAAATATTTCTTAAATATATACATGTGTGTGTGTGTGTGTGTGTGTGTATTTATACAGACATATAAATATGCACAGTACACACACATAAACACCAGTGTTGGGCAAAGTTACTTTTAAAAGTAATGCATTACAATATTGAGTTCATAAAAAATTAACTAATTGCGTTACTTAGTTACTCTTTATGGCATTAACATTATGGCGTTACTTTTTGTCACCTGGGCTAGGCTTGCTTATTTGTTTATTAATAACAAAAACCCCGAAAAGTTATATTTCTGGCAACTGTAAAGGCCCTTTCACACCAAAAGTGAAATGAATAAGCCTCAGGCTGAAGGAAGTGCCTCTGCACCTCACCCCCAATTTCTCTCAACACGAGGACAGGAGAGCCAGCAATGAATAAATGGGAAAACAAAGTAACTGGTGTTACTTATTTGAAAAAGTAACTCCGATATCTCATTGTAAATTTAAAAGTAATGCATTACTTTACCAGTTACTTGAAAAAAGTAATCTGATTACATTACCCCCAACTCTGGTAAACACATACTTTTATTTTGGATACGATTAATCACGATTAATCAATTTGACAGCACTAGAAAGTACTACTCTTATTGGTAGCCAAAAGCAAAAAAATCTTAAAATTTTACATAAAATATTCAAATTTCAATTAACGTTAAATAAAATATATTTGAATTCAAATTTATGATTTTGATATTTTATTTAGACAGTATTGCATTTTTTTTTTCAATTTGCATGCTATGGAAAGACTGTTGAATTCTGAACATTATTTGATTTGATATTATTTCTTTTTCTTATGTCTTTAAAGTTCTTTTTCTTTTCTTTTTTTACTAAACCACACATTCTAATTCCATGAAGCATTTTAAGGTACGCCTCGGTATTCAAATGGTAAGGAGAACTAACCAGTAAAGCACAAGGCATATCAGAAAGGTCCAAATCTTATCCAAAAAGTGTTTGCAGAGAACAGTTTAGTTGACTGTGCTGTTCAGTGATCTGCACACTTTGACATTGCAATGACTGAGGGGAATGTTGGAGTTTATTAACCATCAAGAGCCATGATGTGTACAAACAGTCCCGCTGAAGGAATGAGGCTTCCTCTTTTTGTGAGCAGAGGCACATGGCGGTATCCTGAAGACAGATAGACTTATGGTGAGCAAATTCATAATAACTGCACAACAGGAAGTCATTTCTGACTTATTTTCACCAGCTCACCATTCTGCATGCTGGTGAAGGGCAGAGTGTACAGGCCAACCAGGTCATTATGGGAAGCAGCATCATAGTCCTCCACCACAAACCGCACCAAAGCCAGTTCTGGCACGTGAACAGTGAACTGGAAGTCTGTGTTCCACGTAGGATTGAAACCTGTAACCAAAAAACACCTAAGTGACCTACACTTAGGTAAAAAGCATGTGTTAAACATGTAAGTGTAAATCCACTGTTGACACTTGCCATTGTTGTCAATGTGATGTGTCTGTTTGCTGGCATTGTCGGCGGGCACACCATAGATCTCCACCTTGACCAGAGGGTCCACGATGGACTTCTGCTTGTCCTTATTGATCTTAGGCAGCTGCTGGGCTGAGATGATCTGAACAGACATATATAGTTATTGGTCGATGTGTTTGGATTGGTTTAGATAGTTTGCATTTGGTTTAGGGATGAATGATATATCAGTGCCAGTATAATTTAATAACACTATTAAATGCCTTTATCAAACCTCAAAATGAATATTTATTTCTCATAATGAATATTACAAGGTTGTGATGCCTAAATTCACTTCTAACATTTAAAATGATTGGATTTGAGCTTTTATTGATTCATTTTTTATTAAAAAAATACATATTTATTGTTTTAAAAATAATACAAAATAATTAAAATATAAAAAACAGATTTTATTTTTAATGTACTCATTAATTTCTTTTAATTATTGTATCAGCCAGAATAACACTGTTAAATGTAATCGTTGGCAAACCTCAAAATGTATATTTATTTTTCATAAGATAATGCATTATGTTTTAAAAATATAAAAAAAACAATTAAAATATAAAAAACAGATTTTATTTTTTATGTACTCATTAATTTATTTTATTTATTGTATAAGCCAGAATAACACTGTTAGCAAACATCAAAATGAATATTTATTTTTCATACTGTATATAATATAATGTTGTGATGCCTAAAATTCACTTGTAGCATTTAAAATTAATCAATTTTAACGATTAATTATTTTTTTCTTAAGATTTATTTTTGGTGCTTTTTGCCTTTATTTTAATAGGACAGCTGGTAGACAGGAAGTGAAGTGGGGGTGGGATTCAAACTCGGGACGCCCAAATTGCAATGGTGTTGCAACGGCACCGACGGTGATTCATTTCTAATGAACAAATAACTCAATAAAAATATATATTTATAATTTCTATTTATTATTCATCTTTTTTATTTATTTAATGTACTTAATAATTTATTTGTATTTATTGTATCAGGTAGAATTTTTATTTATATTTGTCCTTTTTTTTTTTAAATTTTTTTTTTTTTAATAAGAATCTCACCATGACATGCAAGATCTTTTTCTGCAGCCAGGGGCCTACACTGAGGTTCTTGGGGTCAAACTGGGAGGCCGGGTCCCTCTGAAACTCTGGCTTCAGCATGTAGCCACACTTGCCATTAGGTAGAAAGCGGGCCTCATTCAGTTCCATCTCCTTACAAGGAGTCTGGAAGTTTAGAGCCACTGTAAACCATTTGAGGGATAAAAACAGATTAAGTGGTGTTTGGAAGCATGGGTAGATTATAAACAGGCTTTCTGAACTGCATCAGACTCATAATATGTAGGGGCTTTGCACCTATTTGGCAGCCAGCGTTCCACAGTGGCACTGGATTGTAGTTGGATGAATCGGTTCTGGAGCCGGCTGGGTAGATTCTGCTCAGCTTATCCATGTTGTGATGAATATATGCTGTAGCTTTAAGAAATCAGCAAAGATGTGATATTAGAGTATATCTGGCAACATCACTGGTCTTTCTTTTTTTTGTTTAAAGGCCCTATAGAGTGCTGCAGTGATGGCGTATTTTTGTAGGCAAACCCAGAAGTTAGCAACACCCTGGTTTACCTGAGTTTTCTGCCAGGTTCATTGCTTTGCTCTCCTTGAAGGAGGCCATTTCATAGAAATTGTGGTTGTCTCTTGAATGCTCGAAGGTGCTGAAATGGACACTCTTACAGTAGATGACCATGTCTGACAGCTCCTTAGCCAGCTTGATCTTGTTGGAACTCTACAACATAATCAAAAATAGATTTTAATTACATTTGGTCACAACATAAATGGACTTCACACATGCAATGACAAAGGGATGCCAAATAAGCAGAACAAATCTGTTGTTTGTCTCATGATTTGAATCGGGCTTTTGTGGGAATGTCTGTGACAGCTGAGTGTGCCGATTTGAACTCAACCTTATCAACCGCAGCTTTGTGTATGCAAATATACTCTATGGCTCTAGTAAGTGTGCTTTGTGGAATGTTTCTGAAAGTTTGTTTTCCTCTTGATATTCATAAGAAAACGCAGTGGTCTGAAAATAAACTTTAGCCAGGATCCAAAATTTACTTTTGATTAATTCAACTTGCAACATATTTTATGTTGAACCAATGAAAAGTCTACTTTTTTGCCAATTTTTACTCATACAGGGAATGTGATGTTTGGTGAGTGTTAATTTTTGTAGCGCTTGACAGACAGCAAGTTTTCGAAAACAGATTACATTACATTCATTCATAGTTTTCCACTGTACTAGGGATGTAACGATTAACCGCGAGCCGGTTGAAAATCGATTCAAATATGTGACGATTCAAATCGGTTGAGATGCTAAACAAATCGCGATTCATTTAGGGGTAGGAGTTTATATGAATGCATGTCTGAGGGGAACTTACTGTCTTTAGAAAAGTTTAGATGGTATTTTTTCTATTCATCTTGCCTCTGTATAATGCATATTAAAGTTCATAAGTGCAGCGCTGCTTTGTTTACAGCGGAAACCAAGGAAACGCTTTAAGCGCCACCTGCTGGCAGAGAGTGAATCTGCGTCTCATTCAGCTCGTCTGCTGTTTCGGTTTCATGCAGATATTATGTATAGTTTCACAAAACTGAAGTCAAACCATTCTGTTTCTGCTTCAAATTTCAAAATTATACAATTTAATTTGGATTAAAAACTGCTCATGTTGCATGTATGCAGCATCTTTGTTTGGATCATGATTAAAATGCAGTGGTTGCCTGTAATTTTAAATGGAAAGAGCACTGACAAAGCCTTAGTTTGTTTATATAAAGAGATTTATTTTATTTGTGTTACTTATTTATTTGATTTGGGGCTTGTTTTAAAATGTCAATGTAGTTTTGTTATTTACATTTACATTATATTTAAATGTTGTCATTTAGCAGACGCTTTTGTCCAAAGCGACTTACAAATGAGGACAATAGAAGCAATCAAAACCAACAAAAGAGCAATAATATGCAAGTGCTATATTAGTATATTATTATAGTGTTATATTTAAATTTCACAAAGAAATGTGCAGCATTTTGTCCAAGCAATAATAAAAGGACACATTTAATTTATAATTTGTCTCAAATCTCATTTTGTAAAAAATAAAATAAAATCGTGAATCAAATCGAATCGTGAAATCAAAATCGTGAATCGAATCGTGAGTTGAGTGAACCATTACATCCCTACACTGTACTGATCATTGGTAATACAGGTAAAGCTGATGTTTGGTTGTTGGTCATTGAACAGCAGTAGGGTTTATACACACCTTTTCCTTTGGTTTCTGTTCAGCCTCTTTGAGTTCAGCAGCCTCATCTTCCTCTGACACACTGTCCTCATCCTCGGTGGTGTTGTTGTTGAATGTCGCATCCAGTTTGTTCAAACGCTTGCCCTTGATCAGGAAACGTCCCTTCAGCTCCTACAAACATAAACAGATGGCACAAATATATATATATACTTTTACTTATATATGTACTTTTACTTTTTGTGAAGTAAATTAATAATTTCATTCAGCAAGGATACATAAAATTGATCAGAAGTTACAGTAAAGAATTTCTATTAAAAAACATTGTTTCCACAAAAATATTAAGCAGCACTGTTTCTACACTGCTAATAAGAAGAAATGTTTCCAAATCAGCATATTAGAATGATTTCTGAAGGATCATGAGACACTGAAGACCAGAATAATAGCTGCTGGAAATTCATGCTTTGCCATCACAGTAATAACTTATATTTTAAAATAGATTTTATTCTAAACTGTAATGTTTCACAATATTACAGTTTTTATTGTTTTCTTGATCAAATAAATACAGCCTTGATGAGGCATGGGAGACTTCTTTCAAAAATGGAAGAGGACATTTTTTTTTAGAAATTCTAGATAACTTTCACATAATATATGGAACTGAAAGATGATGCTTTACTATTGTGTCTCTTCTTGTGTGTTTGTGGGAGGATAAGAGTTCATGGCTGAGCCGCCCTCAGGCTGAAATCCTAGAATCGCCTTTGATTACCATCCTGCCGCAGTTTCATTCAGAGAAACTGGCAGAAATTCTCAGTACAGGACAAAGCTCAGGGTTGAAACTCAATTCAAATTGAAAGGAACAGATTCAGTTGTCATGGCAAACCGGATCCAGCTGCACGGATTCCAATGTGACATCATTCAGAAGCTCCTCCCACCTCACAACCAAAACATGCACTTCAAATCCTGCCCGTCTGAACTTGTACTGTCTTGTCATTTGCCTTTCATACTGCAGCTCAAACACTTGGTGAGTGTTTTGGCGAATCATCAGGAAATAATAAATAGTTATGATAAAAGAGAGCACAATCTGTCTCCATTTAATCGTAGCTCTACTGATAATCACTTCCTCAGTCTTCAGCTATTTGAATTCATGGATATAGAAGTAAACAGGAAGATTGCAGGGATGACGAGGAAGTCATCTGAGGAAAGTGGGGTGTGGTGAAAAGAGATTTTAACAAAACATGTAGCTGGTTTAGAGATTAGAGAGCTGTCTCTGTTGTCCATCAGGTGGCGATATGTAGAATCAGCTAATGTATGAAGAGTTGTACACAAATTCTTTACCATAATACAGGGGGGGGGGGGGATGGTGTAGAAACAATTTTCATTCACAGATTGCTATTAAATTTTACAAACAATTACAAAGTAACACGCTGAATAAAAAAATACTCTAACTTTAATTTATAACTTTGAACAATCATTTTTTACAGTGCAGTGGTGCAGGAAACATGCATGTATGTTATTTTTAGCAGTCTAACCTCAGGTCCTGGAAAAGTGGTGGGCATTTGATACCCCAGGGGTTGAGTGAGCAGAGCGCTGCCCAGGATGGAGGTTAAGTGATGGGCCATGATCTTCTGCTGCTCTACAGAGCAATGGTTCTCCAAAGACAGGATCACTGGATACTGTGAGGTCTAGTGTAGCAAAAAACACTAATATCAGTGATCACAATCTCCAAATGACCATACGACAGTAAATGACTGACAACCCAAGTAGCTACTCAAATCACTGTGCTGTTACTTTCCAACATTTTGTCCGTCAAGCTTTAAAGTGCCCCTATTATGCCATTTCCAATATTGCCATTCATGCAGTGTGTAATGTAGCTGTATGTGAATGTAAACGATCTACAAAGCCGAAAGTGTACGATAAATAAAGTTATTGTCTCCCAAAAGAATGAATGGACTCTGAGCACCCTAAACGAGTCGTCAGTAATTCGAATCCCACTTCCGTGATGGCTACCGCTACACATCGCAGGGTAAAGCATATGCATA
Source organism: Sinocyclocheilus grahami (assembly GCF_001515645.1). Lineage (NCBI taxonomy): Eukaryota > Metazoa > Chordata > Actinopteri > Cypriniformes > Cyprinidae > Sinocyclocheilus > Sinocyclocheilus grahami. Next base: position 1,014,586 of record NW_015505244.1, on the reverse strand, counting down.
ATGCCCGTCTATGGTCTACGTAGGCTAGCTGCGAACAACTTGACCCACCCTCAAACACTGTGGCTTGTTTGTGTGGTTAACATCTTGTTGAGAAGACACTGTGTCCTACGCAGTGAAAGTAAATTTGTTTTATTTTCACTTCCTAAAGATGAGGCTGCAAAGAATCAGTGGTTAAAATTCACAGCCGTACAACCCCAATCTATTTTCTTTTGAGCGTTCAAAATACAGAACTATGGCAATGGGCGTATCATTTCCGACACTGTACGCGGTAGACCAATCACAACAGACTGGGCCATCTGACCAATCAGAGCAGAGTAGGCTCACAGAAAAGGGAGTTTAGAGAGACCGAATCTTAGAACTGTTTTGAACTAATTGTTTGAGAATCGTTGGGAAATTTGGTAATATTAAACACATATTTTGAGAAAACGAACGCAATTTTTTTAATGGTATAGATATGGTACATATAATTCAACACTACTAGAAGTTTGACATGCAGCTAAAGTTAATTTTATTTTAAGGAACAACACACAAAACATTCATTTTTCTTTTTTTAATGTCAATTGCTATGACATGCTGACTGTTCGACTTCTTGACATTTAGGTAGATTTTATGTAGATTTTTCTTGTACTGCTTGTACTTTCTAATTATTGCATGACGATAAACATTTGAAGTAATTTGTTCCAAAAACTTTGGGTACCATACATCATCAAATAAGCGCATTCGCAACATTCTTTTGTTTGATGGACATAGAAAGAAAACTCACACTTTGAAAAGCGATGGGCATTATTAGTTAACTGTAAGGATTTGTAAGGTCAACTGGTGTCACTTCACTCACTTTGAAAGCATATTCTTTGATGGCCTTGATGACATCTTTGAAGAGCACTTTGGATGTGAGCGTATGGCCGTGGTAAATGACCGGCTCTCCGTTTGCACCATCCCAGCAATCCAGCTCCACACAGCGGCAGCTCTTCATCAGAGCTCTAAAAGACAACAACCATTCTCTCATTTATTTCTTATGGATGAATGCTTAACATGTTAATGCATTGCTATTGAGACTTTCAGTGTAAGCAGACATGTTCGTACTTGATATAGGCTTCTGTGCTGCTAGGCCCCTTCAGCTGGTCCTCCATCAGATAGGTGTTGTGGGAAGAGGAAATGAAGTAGTGATTGAGCGGTTGGCGCATGTCTTGGTATATGCCTTTGTGGGCGGGGTTAAAGATGGAGCCTTCCTCATGGTTCATGTACATCAGGAAACCATCTTTGCTCATGTACTTGTTCTGTTTAGCTGGGTAAATGTGAAAATGTTGTATTACACTAAAATGTATTGTAAAAATACAATTACTTATATTTTGTTACGATACATCTGCTATTTTGACTGGGTAATTTGTTTCATTATTGTGTATAAATAGTTTGTTATATAATTATATGTAAAATATTCTAACAATTTAAAACAAGTTTTTTTTGTTTTTTTTACTACATTTTAAAATATAAAATTTATTCCTGTGAAGGCAAAGCAGAATTTTCAGCATCATTACTCCAATCTTGATCCTTCAGAAATCATCCTAATATGCCGATTTTCTGCTTAAGAAATATGTCTTATTATCAATGTTTAAAATGGTTGTTCTGCTTAATATTTTTGTGGAAACCACGATACTTTGATAAAGAAAAAGTAAAAAAAAAATGTTTTTTTTAAAATAGATACATGTTTTTACTATCACTTTTCATTAATTGAATGCATCCTATAAATGCAGCTATTAATATCTTTAAAAGTTTCAGTAATCTGATGTATTCTTATGGTAATTTAAGTGTGCTTACCTATTTCATCCACCTCATATTTCTCGATAAGCTTCTGCACATACTCCGAAGACACTGGCTCCCTCTGCTCATATTGGAGGAAGTCCAACAGGTCGCCGGAGCTCATCTGTCCATTAGTACTAGCGTACTTTGCATAGATCACATCAATTTCCTCACGGTAAGTCAGTAAATCATAGAAGTGTTTGATCTCAGATCCCTCTAGAGTGCCTGACTTTGATCTGTCACATTTCTGCAAAATTAAATAGCAAAAAACACAACAAAAAAAACAGTTCTTGAGGACCGTCAGCAAGAAAACACCAACTTCTATGAATTGCTGCCAGTGAGCTCAAAAGCAATTTAAACATTTTGTTTTACTTGGTATTGTGTAGATAACTTGTAGACTCGTACATAATCCTGAACAGCAGTGATTTAAACAAAAAAAATTACAATAAACTACTTATACAAGTTCAAATGAAAATGATAGCATTATGATTTGTATCTCACCTTGAAGAGCATCTCAGCGTAACTGTCGTCCACCTCAATATTGATCTGACGTAGAAAATGCTTCAACTCCTTCAAGGACATTTTGTTGTCTGCGTTCTTGTCTGCCTTGTGCATGCAGTTATAGATCCAGCTTTTTGTCTGATGTAAGGACTGAATATTAACACTAGTTTTTTTAGCTAGAACTTTTGCAGTTATATATAAAAAAGTTTTATATAAATGCTTATTACACTTTTTACACGTAGAACTTTTAGTGTAAAAATAGGGTCCCACTTTATATTAAGTGGCCTTAACTACTATGTACTTACATTTTAATTAATCATTTGGTACAATGCACTTATTGTGTACATACATGTTTTTACATTGTACTTATATTTGAAAAATATCTGCATGTAATTACATCTGTAATTCATTTCTGTAATTACATTTATAATTACACTGTTGACCACGGTACACTTCGCGACACGTGACAAAAACAGCAAAGGCACAAATCCTTTTTTTTGTGTGAGATCCATTCCTTACACCTTAACCCACCCTTAAACCTACCCATACCACCAAACCTGTCCCTAAACTTACCAATATCCCACCTCAATAGCAGCAAAAGTGTTTTGCAATACAATATGAACACAATAAGTACATTGTACTTATTTTTGATGCAAGTGCATAGTAGTTAAGGCCACTTAATATAAAGTGGGAGCAAAAATTGTATAAATATGAGTAACACTTTATTTTACATGTACTTACTATAAGAATAACAGTAAATTATGCATAACTATAAGCAACCAACTTTAAACCGAAACCTATCCCTAAACTTGACACTATATTAAGTACAAGTATTAAGTGTAACCTAAATATGTTTACATCAATGTTTTCCTTCAATTACAACAGGGCTGACAAATGTGTTCAGAGAGCAGGCTTTGGGGAATGGACGTTCAAGGATACTGTTCGGTGTTCTGTTGTCGGTTGAGGTTGTGCATGCCAGTTATGACCTTCTCTAGACCACTGACCCACCGCTTGGCCTCCTCTTTGGATGAGGCGATCAAGTCCACGTTCTTCCGTCGACTTTTGAAGATGATGGAGAAGCAGCGGTCCTCCACTGAGAGGTCAGTGTACTTCCGCAGCCCTTCAGTCTGACGGCCATACCGCACAGAATCGATGTCCTCGAGGCTGACTGTGAAAGAGGCAAGAGATTTTTTAATTATTACTTTTTTTATAGTTTTAACTGACTGCACAAATAACATTTTGAACCTTTTGTGAATAAAACTGCCTTTCACAAGAAATCTGTTGGCAGATTGATGAAAGAAACATCTGGACTCAGAACAGTGATTTACAACAAAACAACAGCCTGAAGTCCAAGAGACACATTTTTTCTAGGCTTATGAAACTCAATTGATATGCAGGTCTGTACATGAAATATATTTTGACATTTAAAAACCTTCCAAACCAGCAAAGGACACAGCAAAGTGCAAGAGGGTCCATCCCTTTTTAAGGATTTTAGAGATCAGTGTTTTAACAGGGTTGTATGCAATTCCTAAATGAATTTTACATTTAAATTGAGCAAACAGAATTGTAATTCCAATTTAAATGTAATGAATAGAATGGAATGAAACTGTGTATATAGCTGCTGTACAATTTTTAATCATTTCAGTTGAATTACCCATACAGACAACATATTTTCAGATTATATTAAATACATTTTTTAAATACCTCTTGTAAAAATCTGTATTTAATTTATAAAATTTTCATTACATTTGTTCATTTATGTTTTCATTATATTTTATCAATGTAAATAATTTTATGGATTTGTAATGGAAGAACCGTGAAATATATGAATTTAATTGATTAATTACTTTAACCCTAATTTTGATTTTGCAACTGTGTTCAATTTATTTTAATTCAGTAAATTCCTGTCACGCCTAATCAAATTTCAAATCAACATCCTTGAACGATTCAACTCTAACATTACCATGAGAGATACTTGAATAATCTTGATTCCTCAATCAAAGAATCTTGGCAAAGCACTGCTGTATGAAATACAACTCAACGCCGGCATCACGTCAGACAGTGATAAGAAGGTGATAACCTCAGTGGAGTCACCTTACTTGAAGATTATTGAATGTGCTTGGTAAACACAGCTGTACATTACAATCAGTCTCCTCCTGTGCCCTCTGCCCTTTAATCGCAGTGTTAAATAAATACAACATTCAATAGGACAAACTAAGCTCTATTCTTCAGTTCTCTATTCTATTGTGCTATATAGGGTAATAAACTGAGGAGCATATCATATAGTTCAGACGTGACCCTCACTAAAACACAAGCACACAGGCAGGGGGAACCCAAACATGAGTGGCTCTGCTATTATCACAGTGTTCATCGGAAATGTGTTAACAGAACTGGGTCAAGTTTAGAGCTTTGACATGATCCTAAATAAAACAATCAGATCAGGGTTGGGTTGTGTGTACTCAGCCTACTGGAACAGAGCAAACACAACAGAAGCCACTTGCCGTGAATACGGTACACTTCGCGACACGTGACAAAAACAGCAAAGGCACAAATCCTTTTTTTGTGAGAGATCTATCAGATATTTTAGATATCTAAACTGTTCTGTATTGCAAAACTAGTCTAACATGAAAAGTAGCTGGGTTTAAAAACATCAAATGTCTGTATCCCATTTATAATGGTGATTTTGTCCTGTCCCACTTTAGAGGTCTTGACCTTTTCGACTGTACTGTTAAAATCATAATTTTGATGTTAAATTATATTCAATTAATTGTAGTAAAAACTATTTTTAATTCTTAATCCTAATTTATTAAATTAAGAATGTATTTATTGTTATTAATTCTTTTGTTATTTAGATTTTTTTTTATTTAAATTGACAGAATTTGTCAGTGTAATTAAAATATTTATTGAAAATTACAAAATTACACAAGTAGAGGTTACTTTACTACTGTGTCTAGTTCATATAATATGTTATTGAACTGCCTGAGATAGATGTATAACATTTTCCAAAGGTTAAGGACTTTCTTTCGCTGACCATTTGATGAAAAAGAAGAGCTTCGCTCCCTTATTTGTACAGTGTTTGTGGAAAGTTCCGAAAAAGCTAGCTGGAGATAATTTGTGGCACACGCTCACAAAGGCAAATATGGGGACTGTAGGAGAACTATTTGGATAACACCCAATTTCAAGTGAACTGGTGAAAGAAAGCAGTGTCAAAGGCAAGTCTAGCATCCTTCAGATTCCACTCAAACAAGCTGACAGAAAGGAAACATTGTGCTTGGCCAAATTTTGACCTCTGTTTTCTGAATTTGTCGGATTATTATTGATACATTTAATGTATTATATAAAATACTGTAACTGAAATACTATTTAAAGTTGAAAACAGTGACATTTTGGTTAATAATTGCACCAACACTTTTTTAAGGTGAAGTGGGTAATATTGTTAGACGGGTATAAAAAAAGCTTAGTTTACCGCGCAAGCCGTTGCGTGACAGCCTCCTCGTGTGAAGACGAAGAGTGTAAAGACCATCGACTCTACCGTGCGACTCCACCGGGCAGGACACCGGCAAAGGACAAGTATCGCTTTTTATTTCTCCTCTTTCCTACTACTTGTTTCACTTCTGTTTCAGTTTTTATAACCATTACTTACTATGTGTAAGTAAGTTGTTGTTTTTTAGCAACTAGTGAACAGTATATATGTATGTGTGTGTGGTTGTACATACACATATATGTAGTTTTTTTTGGTGTTTGGCTTAGTGTTATGTTAGAATCATTATTATACTCTTATACCTTTTGTTCTTTAAAAATGTTGAATTGTTTTTAACTTTATTTTTTGTTTTTCATTTAAATGTTAAGTTTTGAAATTTTGTTGTATGCATTTGTCATTTTTATTTAATTTCTTTATTTTTAAAATGTGTATAAGTAGTATTTATAAAGTTTTAGCTTTTAGTTTTGGATCTGTTTTTAGTTGTTTTAATACTACAATTGATTGCTTCTGTTGTCCTCATCTGTAAGTCGCTTTGGATAAAAGCATCTGCTAAATGACTAAATAAATAAATAAACTATTGTAGGCAGTAAAGTTGAATACTTAGTGTAAAATAATAATAGCAACTGTGATGTGCTAGCAAACCCCACTAAACACAAATTTGGGCTCTTTCTAGTCTGATTTTGCCTCATGTGACCTCTGTTGTATGTTACAGTGTGGGATGTTGACCATGTGACCTCTCATTGAGTTCTGCTGGAGGCGGGAATAATAAACTCATGACAAACACCCTAAACAGGGGCAAAATCTGTTCATTGTTGTAGAGATAATAGCGACAATCTATGAAATGGGGCATCACACAGGACTGAGGTTGATGTTTTATTTAAACTGTCTCTTTTATTTAAACATGGTCATTGTCCCATTTCTGGATAGTTTTACTGCCTCAGCACTAGTGTTTGATAAAAACAATCAGTCATGTTTCCTCAGTTGGTTTCCCACCCCTCCAAGTCCATTTAACTTGAGATAAACTTGGCACCATCACTATAAGATAAGATTACTACCAGTGTGTAAAAACATGATCCCCTTGTCTTCTCACTTTAAAACCATTTTCTAGATAATATTTTATAGATTTAACTATTAGCTTCAATGGCAAGGCTCTGAATCATCTTGTAACATTTCAGTACTTACATTAAGTCAATTAGGATTTTTACGTTTTGAGATGTTTAATACATTTTCCATCGTTTATGTCATTGTATTGAGAACGTGAAAAAGGCAGAAAGGCTTCAACTACAGGTGCATCTCAATAAATTAGAATGTCGTGGAAAAGTTCATTTATTTCAGTAATTCAACTCAAATTGTGAAACTCGTGTATTAAATAAATTCAATGCAAAAACTGAAGTAGTTAAAGTCTTTGGTTCTTTTAATTGTGATGATTTTGGCTCACATTTAACAAAAACCCGCCAATTCACTATCTCAACAAATTAGAATACTTCATAAGACCAATAAAAAAAACATTTTTAGTGAATTGTTGGCCTTCTGGAAAGTATGTTCATTTACTGTACATGTACTCAATACTTGGTAGGGGCTCCTTTTGCATTAATTACTGCCTCAATTCGGCGTGGCATGGAGGTGATCAGTTTGTGGCACTGCTGAGGTGGTATGTAAGCCCAGGTTTCTTTGACAGTGGCCTTCAGCTCATCTGCATTTTTTGGTCTCTTGTTTCTCAATTTCCTCTTGACAATACCCCATAGATTCTCTATGGGGTTCAGGTCTGGTGAGTTTGCTGGCCAGTCAAGCACACCAACACCATGGTCATTTAACCAACTTTTGGTGCTTTTGGCAGTGTGGGCAGGTGCCAAATCCTGCTGGAAAATGAAATCAGCATCTTCAAAAAGCTGCTCAGCAGAAGGAAGCATGAAGTGCTCCAAAATTTCTTGGTAAACGGGTGCAGTGACTTTGGTTTTCAAAAAACACAATGGACATATGACATTGCACCCCAAATCATCACAGACTGTGGAAACTTAACACTGGACTTCAAGCAACTTGTGCTATGAGCTTCTCCACCCTTCCTCCAGACTCTAGGACCTTGGTTTCCAAATGAAATACAAAACTTGCTCTCATCTGAAAAGAGGACTTTGGACCACTGGGCAACAGTCCAGTTCTTCTTCTCCTTAGCCCAGGTAAGACGCATTTTGAAGGCTCAGGAAACCTTTGTAGGTGTTTTGAGTTGATTAGCTGATTGGCATGTCATCATATTCTAATTTGTTGAGATAGTGAATTGGTGGGTTTTTGTTAAATGTGAGCCAAAATCATCACAATTAAAAGAACCAAAAACTTAAACGACTTCAGTCTGTGTGCATTGAATTTATTTAATACACAAGTTTCACAATTTGAGTTGAATTACTGAAATAAATGAACTTTTCCACGACATTCTAATTTATTGAGATGCACCTGTACATGTGTAATCCATCTAATCATCATTCCTGGCCAATGGGAGTAAAAACGCTTCAAAACACCCAACTAATGGATGAGAATATCATGCGAACAGGACCAGAGGGTTTCCCTGCTGATGTCTGGTGTTTTCACTAGAATCCTTTGATTTTGTTTGGTCCCGGTTTCCTTAATCACTCACATGCAGGACAAAGAGGAGGCAGCCACGGTCTGGCAGACAGGAGATAAAGAGGCCTGATCTGAGGCCTTTGACCAGGAGGAACCAGGCCGGAAGCTAAGAGGAGCAGAGGCCTCTGGAGAACATGTGGGGAAAAGATTTAATATCACCACAAAAATTTTGTTCCCAACTCAAAGCCTTTTCTGGCCTTACAGGCATTAAAAATGTTTGTGGAGGAAAGTGAAGGACAGGTCTAACTATTTTTTACAGCTCCAGGCTATAATGATGAGCGTACAGGAAAGCCATCTGATGTGAGGCCTGCTGATGTCAGCATGAGATCTTTATTGTAAGGAAATTAAACAAAGTTATTCAATTACAGTGTATCAAGAAACATGTTTTTATATAATAATCTATTTGTATTGAGATATTATATATGATAATTGCATATACATACATACACACACACGTTGTGTGTATGATTAAAATACAGTAAGAATAGAAATAGTCTACTGTTTCTATTTTAAATCATTACATATTTCTGATAAAAAAAGCAGAATTTTCAGTATCCTTACTGCAGTCTACAGTATTATATGATCCTTCAGAAATCATTCTAATATGCTGATTTTGATGCTCAAGGAAGGTATTTATCAATTTTGAAAACAGATGAGCTGCTTAATATTTTTGATTCTTTTGTACAGGATTCTTTGATGAATAGAAAGTTTAAAAATAGCATTTATTTAAAAATATATATATTTTGTAACATTATAAATGGATTTACTGTCACTTTTCATCAAATTAATGCATTCTTGATCAACAAACTACTGAATAAAAGTATAAATTAATTCTTAAATAAAATCTTACTGATACAAAATTTTGAATGGTAGCGTATTATATAAAATATTTTTTATTTCAATTTTATTTCATTATATATTTAATTTTACCACAAAAAAAGTAATTGAGTTCTTCATGACACATTTTACTTTAGTTACCTATTTATGGCCGATATCGTTTTGTAAACCTGAACATTCATGTGTTTTATTGATCAAAATTGCTTTGTTTTGGCAGCTTAGTTGTATTCACATATTTACAGTGTTTTACTTAGAATACCAAGATCTATTATCTCAAGTAAACTCTTGATTCTTCATGATATGACTGTTGAAATGAAGAAAGCGACAGCAGAGACACTTACAGCCAGAGTCGCTCTTGAAAGTCTTGCTGGTCTGTTGCCACATAGTCTTGCAGTCATCATTCAGCCGAAAGAAGCGGGTCTTCCTCCATGACCTGGACTTCACCTTTAGTAGGTCTCCACCTTTCAGCAAAAACTGCAGGTCCGGGTCTCCCTCCAGACCTAAAGGTCAAGAAAATGTCAAGTTCATTCATCAGTGCGAATGGATTTCACAAAGGTCATAAAATGTTCAAAGTCCACTGTTAAAGTATCATAGTTTATGAGAACTTATGTGTCTTTGGAAAAGTCCAAATATAGAGACAAAGTCAAAAATATCTGGGGTCAGTGCTGAGTCACGTATAGTTCAAAGCTATTTTAAAAAGATTATATCCATGGTTTCATTAATGCTAATGCCCTGACACGCCTCTCTCCAGACAAAAGCAGAAATGATCTTGCAGAATTTACACGGCTTTGTTCAAAGTCAAAACCTGCTGGGTGAGCAACAAGTATGGTAAAGGTTACTATAAATGCACCGAAATTACTCTTTCATGCTGTATATCTACACACCATAAAGTCTAAATCATTGGGTTTTTACTTTAATGAAAATAATGTGATTGTTTAACCATTTCAGTTGCCCAGTTTTGTTGGTAAATTCCTATAACTGTTCCCTTTCAGTAACTAGTATTTATCTTTAAACAATAGTTTGAACAATATGAACACTATAGTTTCAGCATACAGTATATCACTCTACCTTGTTATATTCAGTTTATACTGTATTGATTTTTGACTCTTTATTAAAGTGTACTCAAATGTACTCATTGTCTTAGACAACACTGACACGTATTGACCACACACATCCACCCACACAGCATTTTTTTCCATATTGCAATGATATCGTGGTTATCTTTTCTTGCTGAAACCACAAACCCACAATTCTGATAGAGTAAAGATTAGCAATAAAGTAATTTGCATTGCTCACAGAGATTCATGTGTGAATATATACAGATATGCAGATTGTGCACTTCACATGTTGGGAACGTAAATAAAAAAAATTAAATACATTATATTCTTGTTTTCTGAGTTGTGGCTTTGAAATTGTCTGTACTGATTTTGTACTTTTCTGCTATTTTTTATTTTAAAAAAGCATACATATACAAATATCCAAAGAAGATATACAAAGAATCCTAAAAAAATGTATCACAGTTTTTACAAAAATATGAAGCAGCACAAATTTTTTCAACATTGATAATATGAAATGTTTCTTGAGCAGCAAATCAGCACATATGAATAATATATCCAGTTCACTTAAAATACTAAGCTCACTTTACAAACAGCCATATGATCCGTTACTATTTTCAGGATCGGTTTTCAAACAATAATGCAAGGATTATTGCATCTATAAAGCAAGACAAAGATAATCACAATATTACTGCAATATGGAAAAATATGTATGTATATGGGTGGTGATTGTAGTCAATTCATGTCATTGTTGCAATAAAAGATCAGTCTTTCCATAAAATGCTTCCACTTCCTTTTCAGGCGTGGCTGAATTTGGAACGATAAAATATTGCGGTTAACGCAATATCCTCCAGCTATCATAGTGCTGATATTAGAATGATAAATGTGCAACCTGGTTGAACTCTGTCATGGTGGGCTTAATTGGCCCAACAGTTGAATTATGAATATCTCCAGCTTCTCTGACTCAAAGGTGAGGGCACAACCACAACATTGCAGACATTTTTTCATGAGCTGAGCTCGTTTCAGAAAGACCTTTGAAATGGGGCTGAAACCATTTCCTGTGCTGAGACGGTTGCCTGTGTTTACTCTGAAAACTCTGTGTGTAAGGTTTTGTTTTGATGACTGATACTAGAGTTCTAGCATTTTTGAAAAGGGTGAGGTATTTAACATTTAGGAAAATGTGAGCATCAGGCTTTTTATCTCATTCAAATCATACTCCAGAGGTATTCAGAAAGCAGAAGTATAGACGTCGCTAAGATCAAATACTCTTCTGACTTCTCATTGCTGTGATCTTAAAAGAATTTATAGAAAAAGGGCCAGGTATGATTTGCAAAGTGGATTTCAGTTGTGCCATTGCTGGAATAAAAGCCAAAGAGAGATCCGTAATATGGAGAAAGCTATTTGTAAGCATTCACCTCAATAACAGTTTAAAGGCAGCAAACGGGGGGAAAAGGTAATACAAACATTTAAAGGCCCTCCAAAACAAAACTGGGCATTAGTAAAATATGGAGTATACTACAGTGAAATATTTAAGCAATATTTATCACTGCGTTGGAGAAAGGATCACCTCCTTGTGTCAGTATTTTTTTGAACCACCTTTTGCTTTAATTACAGCCTTTAGTCAGTTGGGATTTATCTCTGTCTCTACTAACTTTGCACATCTAGACTTTGCAATATTTGCCCACTCATCTTTGCAGAACTGCTCAAGTTCAGTTCAATTTGATGGTGAGTGTTTGTGGACTGCAGTCTTCAAGTCATTCCACAGATTTTCAATGGGGTTTAAGTCTGGGCTCTGACTAGGCCATGCAAGGACATTCACCCTTTTCTCCTTCAGCCACAGTGTGCTCAGTTTTACTGTGTGCTTTGGGTCATTGTCATGTTGGAAGGTAAACCTTCTTCCCAACTTTCTGGCAGAGGGCAGCAGATTTTCCTCAAGAATTTGACGGGATTTTCCCCCATCCATTTTTCCTTCTATCCTGACAAGTGCTCCAGTCCTTGCTGCAGAGAAACAACCCATAACAGGATATTACCACCTCCACGCTTTTATTTGGATGGTGAGCTGTTTTGGATTTCCGACAGACATATAATTTGGTGTTGAGGCCAAATAATTCACTTTTAGTCTCATCTGCCTCAGAATCTTCA
>NW_015505244.1:996491-999757 GCF_001515645.1 Sinocyclocheilus grahami | reverse complement strand
GAGCTGAGCTCGTTTCAGAAAGACCTTTGAAATGGGGCTGAAACCATTTCCTGTGCTGAGACGGTTGCCTGTGTTTACTCTGAAAACTCTGTGTGTAAGGTTTTGTTTTGATGACTGATACTAGAGTTCTAGCATTTTTGAAAAGGGTGAGGTATTTAACATTTAGGAAAATGTGAGCATCAGGCTTTTTATCTCATTCAAATCATTCTCCAGAGGTATTCAGAAAGCAGAAGTATCTAAGATCATAAGATCAAATACTCTTCTGACTTCTCATTGCTGTGATCTTAAAAGAATTTATAGAAAAAGGGCCAGGTAAAAGTGGATTAGTGGATTTCAGTTGTGCCATTGCTGGAATAAAAGCCAAAGAGAGATCCGTAATATGGAGAAAGCTATTTGTAAGCATTCACCTCAATAACAGTTTAAAGGCAGCAAACGGGGGGAAAAGGTAATACAAACATTTAAAGGCCCTCCAAAACAAAACTGGGCATTAGTAAAATATGGAGTATACTACAGTGAAATATTTAAGCAATATTTATCACTGCGTTGGAGAAAGGATCACCTCCTTGTGTCAGTATTTTTTTGAACCACCTTTTGCTTTAATTACAGCCTTTAGTCAGTTGGGATGTATCTCTGTCTCTACTAACTTTGCACATCTAGACTTTGCAATATTTGCCCACTCTTCTTTGCAGAACTGCTCAAGTTCAGTTCAATTTGATGGTGAGTGTTTGTGGACTGCAGTCTTCAAGTCATTCCACAGATTTTCAATGGGGTTTAAGTCTGGGCTCTGACTAGGCCATGCAAGGACATTCACCTTTTTCTCCTTCAAGCACTGTGTGCTCAGTTTTGCTGTGTGCTTTGGGTCATTGTCATATTGGAAGGTAAACCTTCTTCCCATTGACAACTTACTGACAGCAGAATTTCCTCAAGAATTTGACCGGATTTTTCCCCATCCATTTTTCCTTCTATCCTGACAAGTGCTCCAGTCCTTGCTGCAGAGAAACAACCCATAACAGGATATTACCACCTCCACGCTTTTATTTGGATGGTGAGCTGTTTTGGATTTCCGACAGACATATAATTTGGTGTTGAGGCCAAATAATTCACTTTTAGTCTCATCTGCCTCAGAATCTTCAAGATGTGCTTTAGCAACACTCAGATATGATTGCATGATTGTTTGCTTCAGTTGCACCACCAAGAACTGAAACGCTCCAGGAAAGCTCTTTTCATGCTGAACTAATCAAAATGACCACAGCTGATGACATGTTGGTTATATCTTTCACTTGGATGTTATAATTAAGGCCCGTCTTAATTATATAGTTAAATGATATAATTAAGACGCGTTTAGCTGTATACGCATATATTTTGTATCGTATAGGCGTTTCTTCCACACAGATCTGGCGTTTTGGGAGAGTGAAACTGATATTTTTTGAAACCGGGTCCCAGAGTGGATAAATCTGAAAACGCCTCCCTTGCGTTTTCGTGTGGACAGCGAATCGTATATTTTCTGAAACGATGACATCATCAGCCCACATTTTGCCCCTAGTCAGACACTGCTACGTCACGTAACAGCAACAAAAACATGAACAAACACTGAATGTTTGTCTTTTTATTAAAGGGGTCATATTATGCTTTTTTAAAGATCATTATTTGGTGTATTTGGTGTAGCAGAATATGTTGACATGCTTTAATGTTCAAAAAACACATTCTGCTGCAGAGAAACACCCCCATAACAGGATATCACCACCTCCATGCTTTACTGGAGGACTGGGGTTATTTTGATGGTAAGCTGTATTAGATTTCTGCCAGACATATCATTTAGTGTTGAGGCCAAATAATTAAATTTTAGCCTCATCTGCCTCAGAATTTTCAAGGTGTTTTTTGTCAAAGCTCAGTCGTGGTCAATGTGGCCTTTTTTGAGGAGTGGCTTTTTTCTTGCAACCCTCCCATACAAGCCACATTTGAGGAGAATTTGTTATATTGTTGTCACATGCACACAATGACCCTTCTTTGTCATAAATTCCTGCAACTGCTTCAGAGTTGCTGTAGGCCTCTTGGTCGCCTCTCTGACCAGTTTCCTCCTGGCTCATTCATAGAGGGATGTCCTGATCCAGGGAGGGTCTGTGTTGTACCAAATACCTCCCACTTCTTAATAATATACTTCACTGTGCTTCTAGGCATTGATAAAGCCTTTGAAATTTTGCAAAACTGACTTGTGCCCGTCCACAACTTTATCCCAGAATTCTTTTGACAGTGCCTTACCACCCATAGTTGATTGTTTGCTTCAGTTGTACTACCAAGGACTGAAATGCTCCAGGAAAGCTCTGTTCATGCTGAGCTAATCAAAATGACCACAGCTGATCACAGTTGAAAGTCAAATGGCTTTGTGTGCCATTGAGAAGGTGATTAACTACACCTGATTCAGTTTAACAGTCATTTTTAGGAGGGGGGGGTGATTCTTTTTCCAACTCAGTGATTCTGTTTTTTTCTGACATGTTGGTGTTATATCTTTCACTTGGATGTTATAATTAAGGCCCGTCTTAATTATATAGTTAAATGATATAATTAAGACGCGTTTAGCTGTATACGCATATATTTTGTATCGTATAGGCGTTTCTTCCACACAGATCTGGCGTTTTGGGAGAGTGAAACTGATATTTTTTGAAACCGGGTCCCAGAGTGGATAAATCTGAAAACGCCTCCCTTGCGTTTTCGTGTGGACAGCGAATCGTATATTTTCTGAAACGATGACATCATCAGCCCACATTTTGCCCCTAGTCAGACACTGCTACGTCACGTAACAGCAACAAAAACATGAACAAACACTGAATGTTTGTCTTTTTATTAAAGGGGTCATATTATGCTTTTTTAAAGATCATTATTTGGTGTATTTGGTGTAGCAGAATATGTTGACATGCTTTAATGTTCAAAAAACACATTATTTTTCAAATACTGTACATTATTGTAGGTCCTCTATGCCCCGCCTCTCTCAATCGCTTCGTTTACTACAAAGTCCCTCCTTCCGACAAGCGCAGTCTGCTCTGATTGGCCAGCTGACCCAGTGCATTGTGATTGGCCGAACACCGCAAGCACTCGTTGGAAATGTAACGCCCCTTACCATAATCGCGAGCGTCATCTTTCAAAATAAATGTAAAGACAGTAAATAATGTAATTAGTTTTACCATCAGTTCAGGCCCGAAAGGGGAACAGACACAAGCCGCGGTTAAGACAGCTGACTCTACTGTGATGTGACGCTGTCTCTCTCTCTC